>NW_020837972.1:8214522-8308317 GCF_003676395.1 Aethalodelphis obliquidens
TGTGTGTGTGTGTGTGTGTGTGTGTGTGTGTGTGTGTGTGTGTGTGTGTGTGTACACCACATCTTCTTAAGCCAATTGTCTGTTGATGGGCGCTTGGGCTGTTCCCATGTCTTGGATATTGTAAATAGTGCTGCTGTAAACATTGGAGTCCATGTATCTTTTTGAATTAATGTTTTCATTTTTTTCTGAATATGTACCCACGAGTGGAACTGCTAGATCATATGATAGTTCTAATTTCAGTTTTCTGAGGAATTTCCATACTGCTTTCCATAGTGGATGCACCAATTTACATTCCCACCAACAGTGTATGAGGATTCCCTTTTCTCCACATCCCCGCCGACACTGGTTATTTGTAGACTTTTTCTTTTTCTACAAGAGATAGACTGACACCAAGCATTGTAAATGGATGACCACAACAAAAGCAACAATGATTGCAATTACCAAACACAAAACACACTCATACTATGTCATAATATTGACATTCAGTCCAGTAATCCTCCACTGTAACAGCTCCTTTACTTTGCAGTGAAAATTCATTTGTATATTCTTTGCCTCTGAGTCCTCGTGGGATTTTTTTTTTATTCAAACAAAGTCACAAAAATTATAATCATCCTCATCAGTTCACTCAGTCCCGTGTTATTTGTAGACTTTTTGATGATAGCCATTCTGACAGGTGTGAAGTGATATCTCATTGTTGTTTTGATTTGCATTTCTCTAATAATTAGCAATGTTGAGTATCTTCTCATGTGCCTATTCGCCATCTGTATGTGTTCTTTAGAAAAATGTCTATTCAGGTGTTCTGCCCATTTTTTGATTGGTTTCTTTGTGAGGTTTTTTTTTTTTGATACTGAGTTGTATGACCTGTTTATATATTTTGGATATTAACCCCTTATCAGTAATATTGTTTGCAAACATTTTCTCCCATTCAGTAGACTGTCAATGGTTTCCTTTGCTGTGCAGAAGCTTTTAAGTTTAATTAAGTCCCTTTGTTTATTTTTGCTTTTGTTTCTTTTGCCTTACCAGACAGATCTCAAAATATATTGTTACAATTTATGTCAAAGGATGTTTTGCCTATGTTCTCTTCCAGGAGTTTTAAGGCTCCAGGTCTTACATTTAGGTCTTTATCCATTTTTTTTTAATATGGTGTGAGAAAATGTTCTAATTTCACTGTTTTACATGTAGCTGACCAGTTTTCCCAGCACCACTTATTGAAGAGTCTATCTTTCCCTCATTGTATATTCTTGCCTGCTCTGCTGCAGATTAATTGACCATAGGTGCCTGGGTTTATTCCTGAGCTCTCTATTCTGTTCCACTGATCTATGTGTCCGGTTTGTTTTTTTTTTTTTTGCCAGTACCAGGCCATTTTGATTATTGTAGCTTTGTAGTATAGTCTAAAGTCTTGGAGGGTGATACCTCCAGCTTTGCTCTTCTTATCCAAGATTGCTTTGGCAACTCAGGGTCTTCTGTGGTTTCAAATAAATTTTAGGATTATTTGCTCTAGTTCTGTGAAAAATGTCATGGGTATTTTGATAGGAACTGCAATAAATCTGTAGATTGCTTTGGGCAGTATGGTCATTTTAACAATATTAATTCTCAAGCCTTTTAATCTTATTTGTTTTTTTCTCATGCTATTTTATTTTATTTTTAATTTTTATTGGGGTATAGTTGATTTACAATGTTGTGTTAGTTTCAGGTGTACAGCAAAGTGAATCAGATATACATATACCCTTTTTTTAGATTCTTTTCCCATATAGGCCATTACAGAGTAGTGAGTAGAGTTCCCTGTGCTGTACAGTAGGTTCTTATTAGTTATCTTTTTTTTGTGTGTGTGCAGTACGCGGGCCTCCCACTGCTGTGGCCTCTCCTGTTGCGAAGCACAGGCTCCGGACGCGCAGGCCCAGTGGCCATGGCTCACGGGCCTAGCCGCTCCACGGCATGTGGGATCCTCCCAGACTGGGGCACAAACCCACATCCCCCGCATCGGCAGGGGGACTCTCAACCACTGTACCACCAGGGAAGCCCCTAGTTATCTATTTTATATATAGTAGTGTGTATATGTCAATCCCAATCTCCCAATTTATCCCTCTACCCCCTTATCCCCTGGTAACCATAAGTTTGTTTTCTACATTTGTAAGTCTCTTCTAATCTTGAATAAATTCCCACCCCTATCTTTTCGTTTTCTATGACATTGAATAGACCGAGCCAGTTTTCCTATGGGATGCCCACTTTCCAGATTTGTCTAATTGCTTCCTTGTAGCAATTAGACTTGTTCCTCTAAAATAGGGTTGGCAAATTTTCCTTAAAAGTCCAGAAAATAAATATTTTAGGCTTTGTGGGCCACATACTATCTCTGTCACATATTCTTTTTTGTTTCTTGGTTTATTTGTCTTATTCTAACAATCCTTTAAAAATGTAAAAACCATTCTTAGCTCAAGGGCTACAGGCTGGATTTTGGCCTAAGCGCCATAGTTTGCTCCTGCTCTAACCTCTGCATTTTCTGTAAACTGAAAGTCAATCTAAAAGCCTTGAACAGATTCAGGTTAAACAATTTTTACAAAACCCTTCACAGGTGATGCTGTTTACCTCAAGCTGCACCCCAACAAGAAGCACATAATGCCTGGTTATTCCACTTTCTGTGATGCCAAGATAGACCACTAGGTTAAGGTAATCCCTCTATTGTAAAGTTGTGTTTTTCCCCTTGAAATAACCAAATAATCTGTGGGGTTATATTTCCAATTCTCCATCTGCCTCTCACCTAATAATTTTTATCATCTGTAGATGGTTTTTGCCTGAATCAGGTATTTTATTAGGAGTTGAAATGGTGATTCCTAATTATACCATTACTTCTACAAATATTAGCTGGTATTCTTACATAAAAAAGAACATACCCTCATTACCTAGAGTTATTTGGTTACGTTAAAACAGTTGCTACTGGGCTTCCCTGGTGGTGCAGTGGTTGAGAGTCCCCCTGCCGATGCAGGGGACACGGGTTCGTGCCCCAGTCCGGGAAGATCCCACATGCTAAGGAGAGGCTGGGCCCGTGAGTCATGGCCGCTGAGCCTGCACGTCCCGAGCCTGTGCTCCACAATGGGAGAGGCCACAACAGTGAGAGGCCCGCGTACCGCAAGAGAAAAACAAACAAACAAACAAAAAAAACAGTTGCTACTAGAAAAATAGTCAATTATGTCCTTTCATTGGTGTTTAGAGTAAGGAGTTGATATTAATTTTTAAACTGTGGGGTGGGGGAAGCTTCTCTTTTCTGAGATTTATCATGGACTCATGGATTTTTATATATTTATGTGTATAAATCAACTGCAGCCATTATTCTGCCTAATGCTCCAACTGTCCCAACTTTAGCCAGTGGGGGTCCTTTCAGATTACCTTCTGTGTCCTTTGACACAACTCCATTAACTTGTTTTCACTTGAAGTACACATATAATTATTCCATTAGATTTTGAAAGCTTTCCTGCTTCTAGCACAAAATGATGTCTCAGGCTCACCCTGTTAAGTTCTTACTCCAGACTTGGAATGACTCTTTTCTCCAAGGAGAGCTGGTTCCTTTTAGTGGGCAATGATATTTATTAGGAAGTGAAATCTGTGCATTAGGGGTACTCATTACTACCAGTATATCACTGCTTCTAGGCCCTCTGCAGACACAGCTAGGAAAAAAAAAAAACATGATGAAACTTGTCTTACATGTTCTGATTTATACTTATCTATCTGTCCTAAGCTTTTTGACTCTGATTTATCTGATATTGACTTCTTGCCTGATTATTTTTCATAGCTGTCCCTCATACCCATTCTCTTGTTTATATCACACCTGCTGTTAACTATTAAAGCATCTCTTGCTAAATACTGAGGTGCTACTATTCTTGTCCCTAGGTTGTATGACACTGTATGACTTTGACCATGAATCTCATTAAACAAAAATGAAGGGATACTGCCATTACAATACTGTGTAGCAACATTCACTTGCTAAGCACTAATTTTATAGTGTCACATCTCTATTAATTATTTACCTAGGAGAACAGTCAGATTGATTTTAAAAAATCAAATTTTGTTTTCTATATCACATTTTATAACCTTCTGAGCATTAGGGCACTGTGAATGGCACCGGAGATACAAACAAGTCAAAGACAGTCTTTAGCATGAGTAGTAGTATACATACAACCGCTATTTACTAAGCCAGCAAGTATGCTAAGAACTTTATATATACTCTACAATGCTAACAACCCTGTAAGGTGTATAGTATGACTCTGGTTGTGTTTTTAATAATCTCTATTTTTTTCCACATGAGAAAAATGTGTAGTTGCAAACTCTGAACTCAATCAACACAGCTAGTAATCAACAGAACCAAAATAAATCCAGATTCATCTAGTGCCAAAACCTGAATCCATCTCACTATGTCACACTGCCTCCTAGAAGGAGTGATGATGGATGAAACATGCCCTTACTTCAGCATGGCTTAAAGTTTTTGCTTTCGTTCCACACAACCTCCTTTCAGACACTGACTAGGCCACTTAAGTGGAACCTGAGAGGTTCCTCCAGCGGCTTGGTGTCATGCTAACAGGCTATCCCAGAGACTCTGTTTTGCTTAATGCCTCTATTAATGAAGGAATTAAGATATTTGTAACTGACTCCTGATACTGAAGTAGGCAAGAACGGCTGTCACTAATCCTGGTTTCACATTAGAATAGTAATTCTCATCCTTGGTCACATATTATAGTCACCTGCTTTTAAAAAAAAAAAACCAACCTGATGTGCAGGTCACATCCCAGAGCAGTGAAATGAGAATCTCTGGGGGTGGGACCCAGGAATCAGTATTCAGTGCAAAAGCTACCCAGGTGTGGGCTTCCCTGGTGGTGCAGTGGCTGAGAGTCTGCCTGCTGATGCAGGGGATACGGGTTCATGCCCCAGTCCAGGAAGATGCCACATGCCGCAGAGCGGCTAGGCCCGTGAGCCATGGCTGCTGAGCCTGCACGTCCGGAGCCTGTGCTCCACAACGGGAGAGGCCACAACAGTGAGAGGCCCGCATACCACACACACACACAAAAAAGCTACCCAGGTGATTCTTAGGTGTAATCAGGGATGAGAATTAGCTTTAGAATACAGGAATAATACTTGCTAAGTGACTCTGATAAATTAAGGGTGGGGAGGAAAAGAAGGTTCCAATCCAAAAACGATGAGACCAAATGAAATGGATAGATACAAACAGCATTTTGAAGTTAGCAAGGAACTAGTACGAAAAGCAGTGTTTCCAAGAATCCATACAGCCTCCATTCCAAGGCAGTTTGACTAAAGGAGAGACTGCTATTATTTTAGCCTGGTTCAGGAAAGTTAGAATTCTCACCTGTATGGCTCCAAAGCCTACACTCTATAGTCAAGTCACACTGATTCCTAGTAGTAATAGCTGTCACTAATTGAGCACCTATTATGGGCCAAATGCTTTAGTTTCTAAACAACTTTATGAGATAGGTCTCTATTTTATAGAAGATGGATAAAAAGATAGCTTATATTTATTTCTAAACAAGTCATCTGGACCAGTAGCTCCCAACCATGGATCCTTGGGGGACACTGAATTGCTGATAAAAGAGTGCACACAAAGCACTGCCTGTAGACTAAATATATGATGTCATTAAATGCTGTTGTGATTACAGGCTATAAATCCTTCTAGATGTATTACTAATTCCCTAATGTCATTTTTATTCCTTTTTATCAACCTGCAGATACTAAAATGAAATCTACTATCAAGTGAGAGTATACAATTTTTTTTAATATTAAAAAGGGGTCCTCTTGTGTTGAAACGAACTCTCAGACATCGATGGTGGTAATATAAAATGATAAAGCCTCTTTGAAAAGCAGTTTGGCAGTTACTTAAAAAGTAACACAGAGACATACCAGACAGCAATTCCACTCAAGAGAAATTAAACGAACGTCCACACACAGACTTGTACATGAATCAAATGCATGATCATAGCAGCACTATTCATAGCAGTTGAAAACTATAAACAAATCAAATGTCTATCAACCCGTGAGCTGATAAACAAAATACACTATATCCATGCAAGGGAATACTATTCAGAAATAAAGAGGAACTAACTACTGATATGTGCTACAATATAAATGAACCTCACAAACACTATGCTGAAGAAGCCAGACACACAAAAAACTACCTGTTTTCTGATTCTACTTATACAAAATATCCAGGAAAGGTAAATCAATACAGATCAAAAGCAGATCAGCATTTGCATGGGGTTAAGGGTGAGAGAGGGGGCAGGGGGTGGAAACTGACTGCAAAAGGTCACAGAAGAACTTTTGCAGGGGTAGGGGTACAGAAATGTTCTAAAACTGGATCACAGTGATGGTGGCACAATTCTATAAATCTGCTAAAAATAACAATTGTACACTTACAATGGGTGGATTTTATAAAATATAAATTATACCTCAATAAGGCTGTTCAAAAATATTGTAGGGCTTCCCTGGTGATGCAGTGGTTGAGAGTTCGCCTGCCGATGCAGAGGACACAGGTTCGTGCCCCGGTCCAGGAAGATCCCACATGCCGTGGAGCGGCTAGGCCCGTGAGCCATGGCCGCTGAGCCTGCGCATCCGGAGCCTGTGCTCCACAGCAGGAGGCCATAACAGTGAGAGGCCCACGTACCGCAAAAAAAAAAAAAAAAAAAATATATATATATATATTGTAGAAGGTCACTGGATTAGATTTTTAAGAGGAGGGTCAGCATACTGAAAGACTGGGAACCAGTGATATAGACAATAGTGAAGGAATTCAGCAAGTGGGAGCGTGCATTAAAGGAAGTAAAATATAAATCCTCTGGGTAAAATTTTTTAGTAAACAGTTATATTTGCTATACACTTGAACCATGGAACTAAGTAATATATGCCTATTTGACTTGTGAATGTCATCTTTTTAAAAAAAATTTATTTTATTTATGGCTGTGTTGGGTCTTCGTTGCTGCATGCAGGCTTTCTCTAGTTGTGGCCAGCGGGGGCTCCTCTCCGTTGCGGTGCGCAGGCTTCTCATTGCAGTGGCTTTGCTTTGTTGTGGAGCATGGGCTCTAGGTGCACAGGTTTCAGTAGTTGTGGCACGTGAACTCAGTAGTTGTGGCTCACGGGCTCTAGAGCACAGGCTCAGTAGTTGTGGTGCATGGGCTTAGTTGCTCCGTGGCATGTGGGATCTTCCCAGACCAGGGCTGGAACCCGTGTCCCCTGCATTGGCAGGCAGATTCTTAACCACTGCGCCACCAGGGAAGCCCGTGAATGTTGTCTTATACTTACTCTATTTCAAACAAGGTGTTCAGCCCCCTGTGGGAGGTGCCCTGACTGCACAGCCCTTGACTCAACAGAATCAAGGACATGAATTAACCATAACAGATAACAGAACATAAATGACAAAAGAAAAGTACTAAAGTGCTCTTGGTAGTCAGTAGGAGAGATTAAAATAGGTGGGGAAAGGGACTTCTCTTGTTGTGGAGCACGGGCTCTAGGCACACGGGCTTCAGGAGTTGTGGCCCCCAGGCTCTAGAGTGCAGGCTCAGTAGTTGTGGCGCACGGGCTTAGTTGCTCTGCGGCATGTGGGATCTTCCCGGACCAGGGCTCGGACCCGTGTCCCCTGTATTGGCAGGCGGATTCTTAACCACTGCACCACCAGGGAAGCCCCTTGCAAAGAGTTTAAACTCTGTTTTTTTCAGACTTTTTACAACACACATTTGCATAAAACACACCTTTTCTTGCTCTGTGACCTTAGATGAGTCACATCCTCTTAAGGCCCTAGTTGTTTCCTCAAGTGTGAGATAAAAGAGTCAGAAAATAAAAGCTAAGTAACATGGGTTAAGCTTGACCCTCAAAATTGTAATATGAAGGGGTTCTCACCATCTTAAAACTTTATGCTAGAAATCTAAAGTCAAATTGGTAATTAACTACTCTTTCAGTCTTCAGATCAATAAGCCTTTTCTGGATAATACCAAGCATTGCTGGGATAAAAACCAGTTAAAGACACAGTCCCTGCCTTCATATTGTCTAAAACTCAGGAGGAAAACAAACATCATTATGTGTGATACTAAATGGCAATAAAATATAGACCTCAGGCTTTATCATTTAGATAAACTGCGTTTGACAAAGAGCATCCTCAAGTGTCCCTAACCTTTAAGGACAAGGTCAAAGATAATGCTTATATTCCCTGGGTAGCCCTCCCTACAGAAGGAAAGATGCTGTCTGTGTGGTGCATGAGCTGGACACAGTATAGCAGGTCTCCTATTCACAGTTCATAACTTGTTAGGTTTATTTCTGTGAAATAATTATGGAATAAAGATCATAAGTGATGAAGTATATCCAAGGTTAATACCTCATTTCCTTAATTTATATAATATTAGAAAACATGGAATTGACATCTATTACTTAGGTCTTATCATTAATATAGATGGAAAGCCATATGCTAAAACATCTCTGACATCATGGTTATGTCTTGCCTGTACTCTGACCCTGACCACAGCAGTGTCATAGGAGAAGGAATAACTGGTATCCATAGAAACATCACCAGACTGGGACCATGTAAAAAGATGTAACCTAGCAACTGATGACGACAGGTGTGCGTAGGGGGAATTCTTCCAGTTCTGCAAATGCTAAACATACAGCACTGAATGTGACTAGTAAAATTAGGGTAATATGGAAAATCTGACTTATTCATAGAGAGTTGGGAATCTCAGGTTTGTAAAAGCTTAATACTATGCTGCATAATTTTAAACAGGAAAAGCATATACACACCTCCTCGCTGCCTACATCATCAGTTGTGTTCAGGGAAAGTACCTTGTATGTCATGACCAGAATGGAAAATAAATTTTGTAGTGGCACCAATCATCTCAACCTCTCTCTGTCTCTCATACAGAGGCAATGAATTTTGGTGAGATGAGAAACCATCCCTGGTCTCAGAGAAGGATGGATATGTTCTATATGTAAAGAAGGCAGCATTACAAAACAACCAGACTCCCAATATACCACATAACGGGAGAATGTTTCCCTTAAGAATTTTCTTTTTAATAGAGATCACATAAATATCTATATATATGTGGACATTTAGAGAGTGAAAGAACCATCTAATTCAGTTCCCTTGTTTTACTGACACAAACTGAGACCCAGAGTGAGGATTTATTTAAGTTCAGAAAGTTAGTGACAGAGCATGGGCTAGAACTGAGGTCTTCGCTTTCCAGGCCAATTCTTTCCATTAAAACAGGATGCCATTTTTTTTCTTCATGTCTAAAGAGGAACACTATTTGGACTTTACGGAAATGAGAAACAAAAGCCACTGAGGTCTAAGGGTTAATCTGTTACAGCAGTTAGTGTTATCCTACCTAATATAAAAATGAATGTGTCTATACTACCCCAGGGCAATCTGAAAAACAGATCTTTTTTTTTTTTTTTTGGAAATTCTGGATCAGGTTACAGCTTCAAAGGAAGTTACCCAATTTCTAGAGATACCACCTGAGTACAAAAAGACCAACAGCTTCTCTATTTGGAACAAAATGGTGCATGTGGTACTGTTACAACTACGTCTGCCATCCTACTTAGAACTGGTAGAATCTTAGTAATCAGCCACTCCAACTCCTTAGAAAACTGAAGCACAGAAAATGAAAGTCCAGGGTTCTTTCTACTGATGGCATTATGGCTAAGACTGGCTAGCTGTTCACCCATCCACTTCTCCCTGGGCACAAAGCTGGCCTACACTTCCCAGCCTCTCTGGTAACTGAGTGCAGCCCTGAGACTGAATTGTGACCAGTGAATAAGTGGAAGCTACGTGCACAATTTCCAGGCATGGTCTCCAGAAAAGTTCCAGGCTCTTTCCCTCCTGCTATGACCTTGGAAGCCACCTGTTGAAGGTGGCATAGTCACAAGACGGAAGGAAATGGCTGGGTTACTGAATCACTGCCTGAAATGAGAACCACCCACCAATCTGGAATACCAGTTTTTAACTTCCCAGTTAAGCTACTGAGATTTGGGGAATTATCTGTTACAGAAACTTCAGTGTTATTTAATAAAACTATAACTAGGGTTATCCCTCTGCAAATAGTGAACACTACTCCTTTGGTTTTTTTGTGAAAAATAATCATAATAATTTTTTTATTGCAAATAATCAGTATATTATTTACTCCCAACGAGAGCCTTGTTTTATTTGTCAGTCAGAGCCCCACTGGAAGTAGCAAAGGACTAGGACTGCAGATCTGGCAAGTCACTTAACTACCCTGCGCCTCAGCTTTCTTAACTATTTGTTAATGGATTAGTGATTTACAAATCATGTTTTAATACACAGCTGAAAAACCATTTTTTCCAAATAAAAATTAAGCAGAACTTCAATATAAGAAACATAAAAATGCTCAGGTTGAAATGGAAATGGGGAAGGGGACAGGAATCCACCAGCTAAATGTCCCTTTCAACTCTTCCTTCCTTGAAACTATTCTGAGGCACTTCTTGGAGACCTACGGCTCCTCAGACCATAGTTTGAGAACCACTGACCTAAACTAATGGCTTTCCAAGTTATATGGGGTGAGGTTTTTCCCACTCCATATGCTTTCCCATATATAATCTTATCAGAAGGCTCAATAAACAGATACAGATAAAGGTTACCTTTTATTAATATTAAATGTGTTATAAATTTAACTGTCTACGATTTATAAGCTCATTAAAAATAATTAGGTCTTTTAAAAACAATCTGAAGGGCTTCCCTTGTGGTGCAGTGGTTAAGAATACTCTTGCCAATGCAGGGGACACAGGTTTGAGCTCTGGTCCGGGAAGATCCCACATGCCACGGAGCAACTAAGCCCATGGGCCACAACGACTGAGCCTGCAAGCCACAACTACTGAAGCCTGCACGCCTAGAGCCTGTGCTCTGCAATGAGAAGGCACCGCAATGAGAAGCCCCCACAATGAGAAGCCCACACACCACAACGAAGAGTAGCCCCCGCTCGCCGCAAGTTGAGAAAGCCTGCGCACAGCAACGAAGACCCAACACAGCCAAAAATAAATTAATTTAAAAAAAAACAATTTGAAATTGGAGGATAAGGATGATAGTGGTAGCTCTACTCAATATTGATGAATTTGTGGATTTAGCTTTGATTTTAAAGTACTGAAATAAATTTTTAAATTCACCCAGTGAAGTAGTTACAAATGCCACCAGTTTTTACACCGCTCATCTTACAACAGTATAATACCGTTTAGTTAACGGAGAGGGCACAAAGGCCAGGTAAGCTGGCAGCACAACCTGAGGTACCAACGGTCTTTTACCTGTTTAATGTGACATTCATCTCAAGAGAGCACATTATACGTATTCTGGTAATAGTTCTTCGAAGTGACAAAATTTTAAAAATGCCATCAAATTTGTAGAACCTCTGAAAAGAAAACATTTTACAAACATTTTCTAGTCTGGTCCAGCTAGACCAAAAGCTCTTTTTCAGTTCTAAAAATTATATTATAGCATTGGATCATTGTCCTGGACTCAAATGAAGAGCAATGGGGAAGATGCTATCAGAGTCGAAACACTACCTGCTTTTCTGCTGATTAATTTACTCACTGAATACACATACTTTATTTTTCAAGGTAACAATATTTAGGGACCAGAACTATGGGTCACAGCCAGCACAGGTAACAAAAGAGTACATAATTTGAAGCCAATTTTTTTCTCTGCCAGTAAACTCCAACCTTACTACCACCTGCAATTCATTTGCCGGGTACCAAATAGAGGCCTCATCTCACACCAGGCAGGGGCAGCTCAATTAACTCTGTTTTCATCTCTCCAACACAATACACTAAGCTGTCTACAGAGACCAAGGGAATCCAGATTTGAATGTCAAAAAAAAAAAGCTGACTGCCAATGTATTAAGTCAAATCTAGCAGCATTAAGAAGATCTACTCCCAGGATTTCCCAGGTGGTCCAGTGGTTAAGAATCTGCCTTCCAATGCAGGGGACACAGGTTCGATCCCTGGTTGGGGAACTAAGATCCCACATGCCACGTGGCAACTAAGCCCACGCACTCCAACTACTGAGCCCAAGCCCCGCGACTACAGAAGCCTGCGCGCCGCAACAAAAGATCCCATGTGCTGCAACTAAGACCTGACACAGCCAAATAAATAAAATATTTTTAAAAAGAGAGAAGATCTACTCCCACAGTGATTTATCTGACTCTTGGGTCTTGCAAACCCCCAAATTTAGACTTAATATCCCAGAACCTTAGGCTCTCCTCTTTTGAAAAAGATAATCAGAACATGATATAGTTGTAACTAACAGAACCAACCTGAAGACTCCTGAATCAGGAATGGCTCCCTCTCTGGGAAAATAATGAAGAGCAGGTTCAAATAATCAAGACATGAATCTACCAAAAAAACACCCATATGCTGAAGAACAAGCAATTACCACCCTAATGTGTTTAACCTACTAATTAGCATTAGTACCAATCTGGAAAAAGCTGAAAATGTTGTCTTCACAGAGGAGAGCTCCTATATGCAAAAACCCATTTTCTCTTCTAGCTGAAGTGAGCCTCTCAACAAATCCTTCTCAATCCTTGCAGCACACCTTTGATAATAACAGAAGCTGCTAAAAGTGGACCCCAAGCCTTTGGATGCATTTTACTCAGTGACTCTGAAGTTAAGGGGCATCCAACACAATAACATCCAGCAAATATGAACTAAAAAGAAAGCCAATAAGATGGAAATACATGTGAGGAGGTTTTTGTTTCTGACTACCCCTCCTTGAAAAGGTACAAAAACCAATCCTGAAACCTGTAACAAGTGCAAAGCCTTGAGCAAATGTCGCTAAACTTCTGATGCTCAGTTTCCTCATCTGTCAAATAAAGAGTAATTACTACCAGTTCCAGTGGTAATGAGACTAGAGGAGGTCCCATGTGTCCTTCTGGAAATTTAAATTACTGTTATTTGGTTGGGAAATAATTTTGCCTTCAAAACTTTTCAAGGATAAGCTGACTAAAAACTGCCATGTCTTTTTTCTACAACACAACACCTGAAAATGAAACAGACTTTAAGAAGTAAAATACAGCCCCATGCTCCCCAAAAGCAACAAAAGCCCATTCAGCAATTAAAACTACTTTTGATGAACAGCTGTTGTTGTTCACTGTAAAGTGTTCTAGAAACAAGGATGGTTGTGTGTCACCAGGCAGAGCAACCATGACACTAATGGTCATGATTTTAAAGCCTTTAACTTTGAGAAAGAAATCTGGGAGAAATTTGCTTCAAGAAGTATATGGATGCAAGGCTGCTAATCCCAAATGAGCTGTTTAAAGAACAGGGATCTGTTTACTCTTCAGGGCAAAATTAGCTTTTCAGGGAAGATTAGCTCCAGCTAGTATGCATCCTATCTTCTTTGTGTGTGGATAAGACATTAGAGGCAGACTGAGGAATACAGCTCTGAACAGGCAGGAAATAAAGCACCTGTTTGCACCAATGTCCTCCTCATTTCATCCCACAGACACCAGCTCAGAAGAGGGGCTCTTCTAGGAGCTGAGAGTGTGGGGGACAAATGAGAAGGAGGGCGGGTCACAGAGGGTATAAGTCGGGGTTGGGGGAGTGGGTATTCATCTGAATACAGCTTCAGTCACTCTGAATAAATTCCTGCTGACAACAAACAGAAGATGGTAAAACAGAGTCTCAGGCACTGAGAGAGCTCATATGGCTGTGGGAAATTTAACTCAATATTTCACCTCAATACAACAGAATTCTCATTGTTCTACTTATGTGAAACTAACATGGATGTTTAAAGGGTAGCTCAAACTTAGTCCAAAAATAATTATTCGATTTTATATGCCAACCTACCCCTCTCCTCTAGTCTTTGGTCTCTCAAGTTAATGATGCCACCATTCCTTCAGTAGCTCAAGACAAAAATCTAGGAGTCATTTCTTATTATTCTTTCCTTAATTCCCTTTCTCACATCCATCCATTCCATTAAAAAGTCCTGGTTGGGCTTCCCTGGTGGCGCAGTGGTTGAGAGTCTACCTGCCGATGCAGGGGACACAGGTTCGTGCCCCGGTCCGGGAAGATCCCACATGCTGCGGAGCGGCTAGGCCCGTGAGCCATGGCCGCTGAGCCTGCGCGTCCGGAGCCTGTGCTCCGCAACGGGAGAGGCCACAACAGTGAGAGGCCCACATACCGCAAAAAAAAAAAAAAAAAAAAGTCCTGGTTGGTTCTATTATACCTTCAAAACATACAACCCATCGAACCCTTCTCACCACCTCTATTATCAAAGCTACTGCCAAATCTCCACTGGTGAGTGGCTTCTTCCCTGACCTCTATGCTTGCACCCCTGGCCCCTATAATCCATTCTCCTGCGATAGCTAGAGTAATCTGCCTTGGGTCTTCGTTGCTGCGCACGGGCTTTCTCTAGTTGCAGTAAGCAGGGGCTGCTCTTCATTGCGGTGTGTGGGCTTCTCATTGAGGTGGCTTCTCTTGTCGCGGAGCACAGGCTCTAGGCACGTGGGCTTCAGTAGTTGTAGCACATAGGCTCAGTAGTTGTGGCTCACGGGCTCTAGAGCGCAGGCTCAGTGGTTGTGGTGCACGGGCTTAGTTGCTCCACGGCATGTGGGATCTTCCCGGACCGGGGCACGAACCCGTGTCCCCTGCATTGGCAGGCAGACTCTCAACCACTGTGCCACCAGGGAAGCCCTAGAGTAATCTTTTAAAAACAGTTACAATCAGGTCATGATGCTCCCCTGCCAAAAACCCATCACTGGCTTTGAAGCACACTAAATAAAACCCCAAATCTGTATCATGGCGGGAAAGGCCCTACATCATCTGACCACTGACTACTTCCCTTTGACCTCACCTCCTACACTCTTCCTAAGCTGACTGCACCCTGGTCACATCAGCCTGCTTTCCATTCATTCCTAGGCTTTTAAAGGCTGTTCTCTTTGTTTGGAATGCTCTTCTATCAGGTGTCTCCTCAAACTTCACCTCTTCAAAGATTCTTTCCTGACAACTCTATCAAAAATTGAACTGTCCCCACAGCCACCACTTTCTCCCCCTTACCTGGCTTTATTTTACTCCTAGCTAGTTATCACTACCTGATTTGCAGTTTTTATGTACTTTCCTTTTTTTTGTTTTTTAAAGCTGAATCAACTTTAATAATTAATTCAGTTAGGGTGAAAGTGAGTTAGAGCTGCCTTGTACCAAATTCTCTTTCAACATCAGAGAATGTTGGATCTACACACTGGGTTCTGGTCCACACATTGAACCCTGATATGGAAGAGTCTCCTGGAGAGGCAAGGAGGCAACTGGTGCTCACCCTGGGGATACAGACCTGTATATTCTTCACTGAATTATCTCTGTTACCCAGAAGAGTACCATCATACATAGTAGATGCACATTATTAATATTGGTTAAATGAGTGATTTTTTCTTTTTTTATATGATGTTTTAGTTTTTATTTATCAAATTATAGGGTATAATTGCAACTATTATGATTATAAATACACAATTGCCTAGAGTATTTTTTCTGATTAAAAATAAATTATAAGGCTTCCCTGGTGGCGCAGTGGTTGAGAGTCCACTTGCCGATTCAGGGGACACGGGTTCGTGCCCTGGTCCGGGAAGATCCCACATGCCGCGGAGCGGCTGGGCCCGTGAGCCATGGCTGCTGAGCCTGCGCGTCCAGAGCCTGCGCATCCGGAGCCTGCGCGTCCGGGGGCCTGTACTCCGCAACAGGAGAGGCCACAGCAGTGAGAGGCCCGCGTACCAAAAAAAAAAAAAAAAAAAATTATAGCATAATTGGATATCTCCATCTAACTTTATTTTTTTTAATTTATTTTTGGTTGCATTGGGTCTTTGTTGCTGCACGTGGGCCTTCTCTAGTTGCCGCGAGTGGGGGCTACTCTTCGTTGTGGTGCACGGGCTTCTTCTTGCGGTGGCTTCTCTTGTGGAGCACAGGCTCTAGGTGCACGGGCTCAGTAGTTGTGGCTCACGGGCTCTAGAGTGCAGGCTCAGTAGTTGTGGCACACGGGCTTAGTTGCTCCACAGCATGTGGGATCTTCCTGGACCAGGGCTCAAACCCATGTCCCCTGCGTTGGCAGGCAGGTTCTTAACCACGGTGCCACCAGGGAAGCTCCCCTCCATCTTTTAATTTATTCTAGCTCAATTACATAGAGCAGAGGTTGGCAAACTTTGTTCTTAAAGGGCCATACAGTCTCTGTCACAACTTCTCAACTCTGCCATCGTAGCATGAAAGCAGCCACAGACAGTATGAAAATAAATGGGTGTGGCTGCATTCCAATAAAACTTTATTTACAAAATAGGCAGCAGCTAAATTTGGTCTGTGGGCCATAGTTTGTCAACACTTCACATTTTAGCCTGGTTTTTTCTTTTTATTGCAAAATATAACACATATAAAGACAAATACATAAAACACATATGTACTGTTTAACAAATAATTGTAAAATAAACACCCATGTAATTATCACCAAGGTCAAGAAGTAGAACATACCAGAAGCCTCCTCCCCTAGCACCATTCCATGATGACAAACATCCTCTTCCACTGCTCCTCCCTGCCCCACTCCTCCTCCCCACCTCACTCCTCAGGGAACCAGTATCCCGACTTTTGTGATGAAAAACACCTCAGTTTTCTTTATAGTTTTACTACATATGCACGCAGAATGATAGGTTCTTCAGCCTTAACAAAGATAAATGGTAGGGTGAGTACAGACTACTGAAACATTTTTGGTGGGCAATATGGTAATATCTATTAAAATCTTAAATGTACATATCTTTTGACCTAGACATCCCACTTCTAGGAACCCATCATAGACAAATGATAATATGAGTGCAAAGATATATGAACAAGGATGTTCACTGCAACAGTGTTTGTAACAGTAAAATACTGTAACCAGTGCACATGCTCTTCAATAGGAAATGGTTACACTAATTATGGTACATCCATATGTACAAGCAATACTATATTCAAACAATAAAAATATAAAAAAAAGTCTAAGATCTACTAAGTAAAAAAAAATGAACAAAACCATTCTATTTGAGGAAAAAAAGCAAAAATAAATAGAAAAATTATGCATGTGAGTGTGTGTGTGTGTGTGTGTATGTAAAAATACAAAAGAATTAACACCAAACTGTCATTAGCACTTTCTTTGATGGAGAATCAAGAATTTTCACTGTTTACATCAAACATTTCTGTATTGTCTGAATTTCATTTTACCATGAACATGCATTCTTTTTGCCGTTGGAAAAAAGCAATGTATACACATATTTTCTTAATTTAAAAACCTGTAAGTGGAAGTTTAAGGCAGAGGCAAAATTGAAATTCCTGAATATCTACTAAGGGATATTCAATAAGGCTTAGCTTCTTAAGAAGCCAACCCTCTCCTAGACAGAAAAACCAAGTTTCACAAAAAGAATACCCTACTGAGTGCCAGGCTTTCAGAGACATAGATTTCAAACTGCCTGGTTTCACCTGAGCTGCAAGTGAATCTTTGTTCCTTCATTTCAACTTCTCCATCACCAATCTTCAGACTATTCCTCCAGGTATTTCTTGGCCTAAGCCCTTCAAGTTTAAAAATGCAGGCTTTGGTTTCTCCTGGCCTTGGACCTAGGCCTAACTTCCCGTTGAATTCTTTTTATCTCCTTCCCTATCTCTGATTCTACAGTAACAACCTTCTTTTGGCTTCACGCAGCCTTTGGAACAGTCCTTCTTGCATATTGCCCCAAATATTGCTTCTCCTATTGGCACAATTAGATAGTAACCCAAAGCCATAGTGACTAGGCATATGACCACAATTCTGGATGTAAGGAACCAGGCAGAGGTTTGTTAGAGACACTTGTAGAGCTGCAATGAAGGGGGAAGGAACTCATAGGGAAGGCCCTGGGAAAATAAAAAGTAAAAGAATATAGCACAGTACTAAAACAATAATAAGAAGGGGAAAAATGGTCTTTAAGGTGAATTCTCAAGAGTTTTACATCCAGGGCTGTACACTGAGCAACTATACATCCTCGATGAGGCTCTGTTCAAGAGCACTCACTATACAGCTTTCCAAAGAAAACCTCTGACTGCCTCCTTCTTTAAACTTTGGACAATTTGGGGTTCTAAGAAAAGATGACAGACAGTTGGAGACAGTTTTGTCCAGATTATATGCACCCAGCAAAGGAGGGAAAGCCATAATGATACCCAAATAATGGCCAACCATCCCATGAGACAAGAAAACTATTTTTTTTTTTTGGCTGCACCCCACAGCTTGCAGGATCTCAGGTCCCTGACCAGGGATTGAACCTGGTCTGCAGCAGTGAAAGCCCAGAACCCTAACCACTATGCCACCATGGAACTCCCCAAGAGAACTTTTTGGTAAAAGCGAAAATGCTGCTCATTTCCCTCTCCACCAGCAAGGTCAGAGGACTACAGGGCCAGTCACTCGGTAACTGACCAATCTACAGACCACCGGAGGGACACAGCACAATGCCAAAGTACTTGCAGGTTTTACATCAATACACAAAAAAAGCTCTGTCCATTCCATAGTCACTCGTCTCAATTCATGGAAGTTTGGGGTTTCATACAATTAAAGAAGGAGTATCTATGAAGACAACACTAGATTTCTAGGCAACTGGGTCACCATTATCTACAACCTGCCCGTCACAGCGCTGACATGCATGGTTCCTTTGACCACTGGTTTTCACATAGCACACATGTGGCATAACAGTGAGTCTGAAACAGTCTAGAGTGCTCTTCTATGGAGTGCATGGAGGGGTAGTGTAATCTTCAGAAAAACAGAGTTCTAATTTCTTTATTAGGTACCCTAGTCAAGAAAAAAAATAACAACCAACAATCTTTTATTGAATGCCCACTCTACTAGTTGCCTGTTTATAACGATAAACAATACAGATGTGATCTCTATACTCAGAGAGTGTACAATCTAACAGGATCCATCAAAGAACCCTGTTCCCCTGACTCTTCTATGGCTGATTCCTCAACCTGCAGGTCTCATCTCAAATGTTACCTCCTCAGAGAAGCCTTCCCTACCTATCCTTTCTAAAGTCACGCTCTTCTTTCTGGTCATTTGCCATCACATCATCCTTTATAGTACCTATTACAATCTATAATTATCTTGTGGATTTGTTTAGTTATTTAAATCTTTCTTCCTACTAGCTTCACACAACAGAAGTCTTGTGTTTCCCACTATATCCCCTGTGCCTTGCTCAATTAAGTATTTGCCAAATGTTGAATTAAAGAAGATCTAGGGACTTCCCTGGCAGTCCAGTGGTTAAGACGCTGCACTTCCAATGCAGGGGGCGTGGGTTCAATCCCTGGTCAGGGAACTAGAATCCCACAGGCTACACAGTGGGGCCGGGAAAAAAAAAAAATCTAAAAAAAAATAATAATAAAGGTTTCATTAGTCTACACAGAAGATCTGAATGCCAGTTAGTCATGAGAGGAAAAGTAGGAGGGAGGTGAATCTGGGACTTTTTCAAATAATAAAATTAAAGGTTCTAAATCTCTCCCCATTGGATTGGTCATGGTAGACCTTAGCTGTATGGTCACAGGCATAAGCATCTTTGGTGAGTAAATATGTTATTGAGTGTATGCAACCCACAAAGAAAGTGGCACCAGGAACTTCCCTGGTGGCACAGTGGTTAAGAATCCACCTGCCAATGCAGGGGACACAGGGTCGATCCCTGGTCTGGGAAGATCCCACATGCCGTGGAGCAACTAAGCCCGTGCGCCACAACTACTGAGCCTGCGCTCTAGGTCCCGTGAGCCACAACTACTGAGCCTGCACGTCACAACTACTGAGCCCATGTGCTGCAACTACTGAAGCCGCGTGCTGCGCAACAAGAGAAGCCACCGCAATGAGAAGCCCTTGCACCGCAACGAAGAGTAGCCCCTGCTTGCCACAACTAGAGAAAGCCCACACGCAGCAACGAAGACCCAACACAGCCACACACACACAAAAAAAACAGAAAGTGGCACCACTGTGAACACCCCCAACACAGACAGTACTAAGATCCAAGAGTTGAACCTGTTGGCAAAAAAGCACCCCAAAATGGTTGTTATGGGTTGAAATTCATATGTTGAACTCCAAACCTCAATACCTCAGAATGTGACCTTACTTGTAGATAGAGCCTTTTCAGAGGTAATCATATTAAAAAGAGGTCATTACAAGGGCTTAATTTCCAAAATATACAAACTGCTCATACAATTCAACAACAAAAAAACCCAATCGAAAAATTGGCAGAGGACCTAAATAGACACTTCTCCAAAGAAGATATACAGATGGCCAATAGGCACATGAAAAGATGCTCAACATTCCTAATTATTACAGAAATGCACATCAAAACTACAATGAGGTACCACCTCACACCAGTCAGAATGGTTATCATTAAAAAGTCTACAAATAACGACAAAAAAAGTCTACAAATAACAAATGCTGGAGAGGGTATGGAGAAAAGGGAAACCCTCCTACATTGTTGGTGGGAATGTAATTTGGTGCAGCCACTGTGGAAAACAGTACGGAGATTCTTCAGAAAACCAAAAACAGAGTTACCATATGATCCAACAATCCCACTCCTGGGCCTATATCCAGACAAAACTATAATTCAAAAAGATACATGCACCCCTCTGTTCATAGCAGCACTGTTCACAATAGCCAAGACATGGTAACAACCTAAATGTTCATTGACAGATGAATGGATAAAGAAGATGTGGTACATATATACAAGGAAATACTACTTGGCCATAAAAAAGAACAAAATAATGCCATTTGCAGCAACATGGATGCAACTAGAGATTATCATACTAAGTGAAGTAAGTCAGAAAGACAAACACCATATGATATCACTTACACATGGAATCTAAAATATGACACAAATGAACCTATCTATGAAAAAGAAACAGAATCACAGACATAGAGAACAGATTGGTGGCTGCCAAGAGGGATAGGGTTGGGGAAGGGATGGAGTGGGAGGTTGGAGTTAGCAAATGTTAAGCTTTTATACATAGAATGGATAAACAACAAGGTCCTACTGTATAGCACAGGGAACTATATTCAATATCTTATGATAAACCATAATGGAAAAGAATATAAAAAAAGAATGTATATATATGTATAACTGAATCACTTTGCTGTACAGCAGAAATTAACACAAAATTGTAAATCAACTATACTTCAATTTAAAAAAATAGATGTGGTGTATATACACGATGGAATACTACTCAGCCATAAAAAAGAATGAAATAGGGCTTCCCTGGTGGTGCAGTGGTTGAGGATCTGCCTGCTGATGCAGGGGACAAGGGTTTGTGCCCCGGTCCAGGAAGATCCCACATGCTGCGGAGCGGCTAGGCCTGTGAGCCATGGCTGCTGGGCCTGCGCGTTCGGAGCCTGTGCTCCGCAACGGGAGAGGCCACAACAGTGAGAGGCCCGCGTACTGCCAAAAAAAAAAAAAAAAAAAAAAAAGAATGAAGTAACGCCATTTGTAGCAACGTTGTAAATCAACTATACTTCAATTAAAAAAAAATAGATGTGGTGTATATACATGATGGAATACTACTCAGCCATAAAAAAGAATGAAATAACGCCATTTGTAGCAACGTGGATGAACCTAGAGATTATCATACTAAGTGAAGTCAGAAAGAGAAAGACCATATTATATAACTTATATGTGAAATCTAAAATATGAGACAAATGAAATTATTTATGAAACAGAAACAGACTCACAGACATGGAAACAAACTAACGGTTACCAAAGAGGAAGGGGGGGTGGGGGAGGGATAAATTAGGAGTTTAGGATTAGCAGATGCAGACTACTGTATATAAAATAGATAAACAACAAGGTCCTACTGCATAGCGTAGTGAACTATACTTAATATCCTATAATAAACCATAATGAAAGAGAATATGAAAAGAATATGCATATATAACTGAATCACTTTGCTATACACCAGAAACTAACACAACATTGTAAATCAACTATACAACTATGTAATTAAAAATTTAAAAACAAACAGGTCATTAGGCTGGGCCCTAATCCAGTATGACTGGTGTTCTTATAAGGAGAAGAAATCTGGAAACAGAGACAGATATACAAGGAGGGAGGAGACACAGGGGGAAGACGGCCATCTATTACAAGGCAAGGAGAGCAACCTGGAGTGGATCCTTCCCTCATAGCCCTCAAAAGGAAACAATATTTACAACACCTTGATTTTGAACCTCCAGCCCCCAGAACTGTGAGACAATAATTTCCTGTTGTTTAAGCCATTCAGTCTGTGGTACTTTGCTACAACAGCCCTAGCAAAATAATACAGTTTTATATAACCCTCTAAATTTTTTATTTTAAGTTACCTTGGCTCTTCAGTCAAGACTAAATGTTACGATTTTTTATTAAAAAATCCACACAGCATTAGAAATTCATGGGGATATAGACAGTGCTGAGACAATAAATCACACAGAAAACACAGCTGGACTCCTATGTCATATCATAGTAAAAACTAAATTCTAGACAGATTAAAGATCTAAATGTAAAAAACAAGTCTTAAATTTTTATAATTAATATAATTATAATTAATACAGGAAAATATCGTCATGACCTGGAGGACAGGCTTAAGCAAAACATAAAAGTCAAATCATAAAGGAAATGATTAATAAATTTGACTTCACTAAAAGAACACACCTCTGTTTGGTAAAAGAGTCCATAAACAAAATGAAAATGTAATACCATCAAGAATGTGTAAAAAAAAAACTCTTACACACCAATAATAGGTGAAGGATATAAACAGAACTTTCTATAGGGCCTAAACTGTGTTACAAACTGTAGTAGCTTAAATTAGTGAATAACCACTTCAGGACTCTAATACCGATCAGAACTCTGATATCTTAGCTGCTGCTGTTGGGGAGAAAATCATCTGCAGGCTCTGGAAGTTTCTGCTAAAAACGCTGTTATATTTATGTATCAGAAGGATTCTCAAAAAACCTCCATGTTAAGCATTTATATCTCCTTCTTCTTAGGCAACAAGCATGGCCCATATCTCACCTTTCCTCTTGAAAGTAAGGCCCACTGTATTCTTTCTACTTTTGATACAGTTCGGAGGATAAGTGTTTAACATGTCCTACATCCCCACTGTCAACGCTATCATAGTATGACTTTCTAACTTAAAAAGTGAATTATACTCTCTCCAGATATGTCAACCTGAGGTTTACAAAAATGAGTCTCACAGAAATTTAGGAGCTAGAAGAGAATTTAGAGGGCATTTTGTCCAAATGAGCAAATGAACTGGGATAAGGGTATCCCCAGGATATATGCAGCAGTGTTGGTTCTAGGTGCTATAGAATAAACCTGACTCAACTCCTAGGAGGGTCAATTTTACACAAATATTTTTGAGTAGAGATTTGACTACTAAACAAAATATTTTTACATGCCAATATGTGCTGGGGACACTTCAGATTCTTCCACTCTCTCAAATTAGAGAATAAACATTGGACAAGATGCAGAAATCTCATCTACATGAGAAGGACATGATAATTATGATGGCTACCATTTATTGAGCACTCACTGTATGCTAGACATTGTGGTTAGAGCTTTACAAACATTAACTCATTTAGTCCTCCTAACAGCATCAGATAATAGTAATAGTGTAATTGTTTCCATTATACAGAGGAGGAAACTACGATTTTAAAAAGTGGAAAAACTTTCCCAAACTCACTCAGCTAGTAAATAGCAGAGATGGTGTCTGGTCCCAGGGCTGTCTGGGCTCCAAAGTCTGTGACCTTAATTGCTGCCTCAGAAATTTGAAATTGAGGCACAGGAACCTTCATCAGTCTTGAACCGGAGGAGCCTTAATTAAGTCACATATCTTTCTGTCCCTCAAGTTTTCTCAGCTATAAAATTACAAAAGTACCCATCCCTTCCTTCATCATAATGAGGATCCAGAAGCTTATGGGATACATATGCTCACAGCATCCTAATTTAGAGCTGAAAAGAACGTTGATCACACAAACACTTGAACATGAATGTGTATGGCAGTCTTATTCATAAAAGCCAAAAAGTGGAAACAACCCAAATGTCCATCAATTAATGAATCAATAAACAAAATGTGTTATATCCATACAATGGAATATTCTTCAACCATAAAAATGAAGTATTGATATATGCTACAATGTGGATGAACCCTGAAAACATTATGCTAAGGGAAAGAAGTCAGTCACAAAAAGTCACATATGTATGATTCTATTTACATGAAATGTCCAGAACAGACAAATCCATAGAGACAAAAAGTAGATTAGTGGTTGCCGGGGGTCAGGGTGTCAGATAGGGTGTTAGGTGGAATGAGGAGCGACTGCTAATGGGTACAGGCTTCCTTTTTTGGGGGGTGTGAAATGTTCTATTGTATACTTAGATAGTGGTGATGTACACTTTTAAAAAGTAAATGTTACGGTATATGAATTCTATCTCAATAAAGCAGTTATTTAAAAACAAAAAAAACATGGCAGCAAAGAAATACGTTTAAAAATACTTTGGACAAATAAATCAACTATACTTCAATAAAAAATACTTTGGACAAAAGCATCACAGAAATATACTACATTTTAGATATTATACATTTCATGCTTATAAAAACACATTATATACATTGTTAGAAAAGCATGGCCTTCTACTACTTTTGCTGGTTGTTAACTTGTCCTAGGAGAATCTTAATTCACTTCAAAGTACCCAGTTCCTCTAGTTCCTGAATACCCAGTTAATAAAATGATAATAAAATGCAATCTAAACTGGCTGCTGATAGAAACCCAAGGGGCTTGGCCTGCTTAAAAAGAGAAAGGGAAAAAAAGCCGCAAAACTCACCAAGGGCCTACATTCAAGGCCAGAGAGGATAACAAGAATCTAGATCTAGTGGAAATGTTATCCTCCTATATTCCTTTGGGAACAGCTTATCAGTATTTTCTACAGAGAAATTAGGCAGAGGAACCTCAACTATAAAGATACTCCCTTAGTAAAATAACCATCAACATGGAAACATATTAACTTCATATTCTGCTTAACATAAACACATTACCTCATTTTCATTTCAACAGTACTTGCATGAGGTACAAATTTTTACCTCCATTCTATTTATTTATTTTGAAATTTTATTTATTTTATTTATTTATTTTTGGCTGCATTGGGTCTTTGTTGCTGTGCAGGCTCTAGAGCACAGGCTCGATAGCTGTGGCACATAGGCTTAGTTGCTCCACGGCATGTGGGATCTTCCCGGACCAGCGCTCAAACCTGCGTCCCCTGCATTGGCAGGCGGATTCTTAACCACTGCGCCACCAGGGAAGTCCCCAACCTCCTTTTTTTTTTTTTTTTTTTTTTTTGTGGTACGCGGGCCTCTCACTGTTGTGGCCTCTCCCGTTGCGGAGCACAGGCTCCGGACGCACAGGCTCAGCGGCCATGGCTCACGGGCCCAGCCGCTCTGCGGCACGTGGGACCCTCCCGGAACGGGGCATGAACCCGTGTCCCCTGCATTGGCAGGCGGATCCTCAACCACTGCGCCACCAGGGAAGCCCCCCAACCTCCATTTTAAGGATAAAGAAAGGGGGCTTCCCTGGTGGGGAAGGGGGTTCACCCTGCCTCCACAAGAGAAGCCAGCGCAATAAGAAGCCCTTGCACTGCAACGAAGAGTAGCCCCCACTCACCGCAACTAGAGGAAGCCTGTGCGCAGCAATGAAGACCCAACGCAGCCAAAAATAAATTTAAAAAAATAATTTAAAAAAATAAGTATAAGGAAAGGGGGACTTCCCTGGTGGTCCAGTGGCTAAGACTCCACGCTCCCAGTGCAGGGGGCCCAGGTTTGATCCCTGCTCAGGGAACTAGATCCCACGTGCTGCAACTAAGAATTCGCATGCCACAACTAAGAATTCGCATGCCACAACTAAAGATCCCACGTGCCACAACTAAAGATCCCACATGCTGCAACTAAGACCTGGTGCAGCCAAATAATTTTTTTTTAATACAAAATAAAAATAAGGAAAGGGAAGCACAAACAAGGTCACCCAGTTAATGAGAAGCAGAGTCAAGATTCAACATTCCAAGCTCAGTGCTCTCGCTATGTCATATTCATATTTGCTTTCTCTGGCCACCTATCTTTCACCAGATCAGAAAGCAGAGTTGAGTCAGCTTCTGCTCACGTTATTTTGTAACATGAACTTAGCTCCCAAGAAATAATTTCCTCTTAAATTGTTCTGGTTTGTTGTATTCCTTTTGTAAGTCACCATTAAGAAACACTAGTTCCGAATAATTATGAATTTTTTTTGAACAAATAAATCAATCTGGCCAGGCCTATCTGGTTAATCTTTCATGAATAATGAATAAAGCCTCAAAAACATATAAAATCTTGGAGTTCCCTGGTGGCGCAGTGGTTAAGAATCTGCCTCCCAACGCAGGGGACATGGGTTCGAGCCCTGGTCTGGGAAGATCCCACATGCCGCGGAGAAACTAAGCCCGTGAGCCACAACTACTGAGGCTGCACTCTAGAACCTGCGAGCCACACTACTGAAGCCCGTGCTCCACAAGAGAAGCCACCGCAATGAGAAGCCTGCGCACCACAACCAAGAGTAGCCCCCACTCGCCAAGTAGCCCCCGCTTGCTGCAACTAGAGAAAAGTCCGCACGCAGCAATGAAGACCCAACGCAGCCAAAAATAAATAAATTTATTTTAAAACCCCCCAAAAAACCTATAAAATCTTACAAGGATACAGATTCCCTTCCCGGTTGCTAAAAAAGGTTTTAGAACTGAGTCAGAAAGGCTACTGAGCTGGCCCTATAATGTCTTCTTGAAGAACTTGTCCAGCTCTTCCCTTCCAGCCAGTCAAATGGTGATTTGATTCCCTAGATGAGAAACCTGCAGGCAAGATCTTTAGCTCCACCTACCACCTGAATTCTCACCTCCACGTTCTGATAGCTCCTGCAACTAGCTATTTTCCAAGTTATTAGGCATCTCTCTCCTTCTGTCTCTCCCCTGCCCCCCCAATCTCCCTCAAGATACCCTGTTCCACTCACTCCTTCCATACCTCTCCTTCTTCCTCTCCGTTTCTCTAGTGGTAGCATTTACTTTACACTTCCCTGTGAGGCATGAAGGTTTTGACCAGTCTCAGGGTTCGCATGGGAAGCAACTATGACAAAAACTAGTAAAATAACTTCACATGCTGCCCTAGCTAAGCCTTTCCCAGAGACTTAAGCATCAAACACTAACCATGCAGACAAGGGCAGTGCTCTCCTGTGAACGTTTGTGCTTAGGGATTTTATCAGAGTAGTTCTTTTTCCTCTGGTAACTGAACTCGTTTTATTTTCAACTTGTAAGAAGGTTTGAGGTATGATAGTAAATCCAGCTCTTAATTTTCAAAAGTAGGTGGCTTTAGAGACCAGGGCATAAACAACATTCCTGCATTTGTTAAAAAGTATGTTCTGTATTTAAATTAGATTTCCACCTACTCAGCCCTCAAACTCCTTCTTTGCAATGATTCTACAACCTTGACTTCGGTTAATTAATACATCCATGACACCACCCTAAAGGTACAAATAAAGAACCTTTACTTAATGTGGAAATAAAGAGAACAAATTTTATATACAGATACACATACCTCCCTTCATATTTAAAGAATAAGAAGGAGTGTACATTCGCAAATGTAGTACCAATGAAAATCATTTGCTCTAGAAAATTTCCCTAAACTTTTCAATTTAAAGGTGGCACCATTTAACATTTGAACTAAATGCATTAACATAATTTTACCAGTGACAGACTTTCGCTAGGTAAAAGAATCACAGACTTGTAGAGATACAAGGAACATCGAATCACTAAGCAAACTCTTACATTTTAAAAATGAGAAAACTCCCAAGTTAAGTGACTGCCAAAGTCCCACAGCTGACTAATGACAGGCAAGGGTCTTTGCTCCTGACACCTAGTTCACCACAGCTGAAATTCTTATAGGTGAAAAATACTTCATTTGTTGATATCAATACCAAAGGCAACAAAAATCAGAACTACTCTTACCTTATATATGGTTGACATTACACAGAAATTCTGTTTCAACTTTTAGTATTTTATACCATAAATTCTTAACTTGTGACTCACCCTGCTGAGTTGATCCAATAACCTTTGGTTCTGTTCTGATAATTCCTGGACAGCCCGTGTTTTTTCTCGATCTGCTTCCCGTAGATGAACCTGCTGCCTCTCCAACTCATCCTGAAGCTGTTTCACATCACTCTCCAGCTCGGACACACGCCCTTCCCACTCCCCTTCTCGGTTCTCAAATCGTCTTCTTAGTTCGTGTTTCTCTTGCTCTAAGTGCTGGGTGAAAAATGAAGAGGATTTTAAAACCATTAAAATTTCCAGGGACTTCCCTGGTGGTCCAGTGGCTAAGACTCCGCGTTCCCAATGCAGGGGGCCCAGGTTCAGTCCCTAGTCAGGCAACAACACCCCACATGCCGCAACTAAGATCCCACATACGGCACCAAAGACCTGGTGCAGCCAAATAAATAAATAAATATTAAAAAAAAATCCAGATCCTTTCATTTTTCTCTTTTCACACTCTTCTAACTTTTCTTTTTCCTAGTCAGTCAGCACAACAAAACACTCTGCCACATAGGAGAAGTTGCCCATTACACAGCTGCAAAAATATTCCCTTCTTCCAGAGCAGGGAAGGCTGATTTCACAAACAGAATGCCATTCCTACTGATAATATTTAATGTTTACTCCTATCCTTAGGAATGGGGGTTCTAGACTTAGGAACTCACTTGAAATTTAGTAAATCATCCGTTAATTGGTGAAATATACATTTAAACAACTTAAAATGAGTCCTTAAGAAAAGTTCTTTTGCTGTCATCTATTATGCCTGGCATAATAGCAGGCACTTAGAATCACAGAATTTTCAGAGCTAGAAAGAACTCCAGAGATGCTTCAGATTAACCACCTTTTCTTACAAATGAAGCAGCAGAAGATACGAGATTCAATAACAAGCTCAAGGGAGAGCTGGGATTTGTGTCTTAGTCACTTGACTTTGTTTAATGCTCTAAATCACAACTCAATATTTCCTGCTATATATAGCATTGTATTTCAAAATCATTAAGGCAAGTTCAGATTCAGGCCCACTTTATTAAATCATGACTTATTAGCCTTGCATATTTATTTCTGATCTTTTCATTCATTCTTGAGTGCCTGTTATAGGCTAGCCACTGACATAATGGTCCTTACCTTTATGGAGTTTCCATTCTAGTGGGAGAGGTTGATAAAAGTATTAAATTGTACAGCGTGACAAATGGTATACAGGAAAAGTACAGATGGTTTGAAGTAGCAGCTCGACAGAAAAGAACTCTTTTGGATTGAAGGAAATAAGAACATCTTTTTATTTCTGTGAGATAAATACAAATTTGTCTTTTCAGAGGAAAGTATGTTCTCCTACTTAAAAAGCCTAGTATGTACAAAAAAGCCAAGCTATACCTCAGGGAATATATGAAATGTAAAGCAATGGTCCTCAACTTTTGTTGCTGTCAGAAAATCTCTGGTATAATTGTTCAAAATATATCCACCTAAATACTAATTCCAAAGATGTGATTCAGTTAAGAATGAGATGAGGCCTAGGCAGGCATCTATCTATCTATCTAACTATCTAGGTTCTATTGGAAATTCTGATGCACTGAAGGTTGATATCAAGCACTGAGATTGTCTCAAAAAGCTAAGATGAGCATTTGAATCGTCATCTTCAGAGTACTCAAACATCTTTTCACCTTGGGAACCTACACTCTTATTCTACCCAAGTTCTCATCTTTCGAATGTTTTTTGGAATGCCTCTTTTGGAAAGCTTTAAGGGCCAGTGCACAGTTATACAAGAATATCAGTCCCATTACTTCATATCTGAGATGTGCCTAAAAAGAGATTATCTCATTTCATCTTGCCATTTTATTCCCCTAATTTTCTCTGAGTGACTTGTAAATGTTTCGGAAAGTCTAATTTACCCCCAAAAGATGCAAATTTACCATGACAGAGCAGTCAGAAAAATTAAAATTCTGAGAACATCAGCAAAGGCAGTTTTCACTGAAATAAGTGTATATAGCCTCCAAAGTTGACCACTTCAAGGGAATAATTAATTTTGATATAGCCACTCTGGTATATTTGTTGAAAAAGTCACATTATAGTTATACTTTATACAGCCTCAGTTTTGAGCACAGGGGAAAAGGAATGACAAGAGAGGGACTTGTACTCCTCAGCATGAAAATTTTCTGCTCTACGCTTCCCTCACTTTGCTAAACTTCCAAAAATGAGAATGTTTTAGTCACTATACAAATTTCAGAAAGATGAAATGCAGAAGTAAATGGTAATTACCAGCCTAAAACTGTGATACTTGGTTTTACTGAGTTTTTCCAAAATGGAAAAGATTGAGCAGAAGGAAACAGCAAGAACTCAGTAATCACAGTGGTACTGAGAGGCCAGATAAATTAGGTTTGTGTTCTAAAAGAACAGAGAGACTTAAAAATATTCAGCAAACAGCTGTTAGTGAACAGCCCAAGCAAGCAACTAAAACAATCTAATCCACTTGCAGGGGGTGGGGCAGGGTTGAGGACAGGTGGTGCTGATCAGTCTATTTTGTCCTTACATTTCTTTGCACAAGTGACAAACTTCCTAATTCAGGTTTCCCAATACTTTAATTAAAAAAATCAAGACTTTCCTATTAATGAACATACAGAATTTAGCCTTTTGTCTACTCTGAGAAAAGAAAGGTTTCTCCTAGAATTATACTTTCAATTAAGTGCTAAATTAACCAGTAAACTCTAGGCAGAGTATCAGCAAGTGTGGAGGTCAGGCTCTGCCCATGCTATTCCCTGCTTCTTGGGGTTATATGGTATTTTAAAAGGTAATATCTACAGCTGAAACTAATATAATGATGTATGTCAATTATACCTCAATTAAAAAAAAGTTAATGTCAAAACTATCAAGGTCATCAAAAACAAGGAAAGTCTAAAAGTGTTACAGGAAAGAGGAGACTAAGAAGATACACAAACTAAATGCAAGGTGGTATCCTGGAACAGAAGAAGACATTTGGCAAAAGCTAAAGAAATCTGAATAAACTAAGGATATTAGCTAACAATAATGTATTAGTATTGGTTCATTAATTATGGCAAGTATACCATGCTAATGTAAGATGTTAATAATAGAGGAACTGGGGGCAGGGCATATGGAAACTCTCTGCTGTACCATCTTTCCAATATTTCTGTAAATCTAAAACCATTCTAAAAAAGTTTATTTAAAACGCTGAAAAAACAAAAGTTAATATCATTAGCCCACCTAAAATTGGTTGTTACAGAAATGGATTTCTGCAAAGAACCAAAAAAGCAGCGCTATTCTCCCAGGTCCAGGATATGGTTCTTAAAAAAAAAAAAAAAAGAAAAATACTATTTTTTAAGTGGACCAAGCACTGAATGCAAATAAGGACCCCTGCGTTTGCTTATCTAAATGTACTACCCAATTATGAATCATTTTCCCCTTACTTGTTTTGCTTCTTAAAAAAGAAAACAATGCTAGAATCATTAGAATTGGCCTAGGGAAGGGGGAAGAAAATGTAATTGAGGAAAGAGATTACCTCTGCAGTAAGAGATAATTCACTCTCAGCTAGAATGGGAAAAAAGGGAATCCTGGACTTTAAAAACATATATATATATATTTTATTTTTATTTTTATTTTTATTTTTTTGCCGTATGCCGGCCTCTCACTGTTGTGGCCTCCCCTGTTGCGGAGCACAGGCTCCGGACGCACAGGCTCAGCGGCCATGGCTCACAGGCCCAGCCGCTCCGCGGCATGTGGGATCTTCCTGGACCGGGGCATGAACCCATGTCCCCTGCATCTGCAGGCAGACTCTCAACCACTGCGCCACCAGGGAAGCCCTAAAAACATATTTTTAAAAAACTAAACAACGATTTAATCTCTGAAGAAAAAAGTGTATAAACCCAAGTTACTGTCTTAGTTCATATTCTGGGGGAAAAAAAAGAAACTACTAAGGACCTGGCTGGATATGTTTTAAAAGCAAAAGGGCTAACTGTAGATGCAGAAGAAATAAAATATCTAAAGGCATTAAAAAGAAAAATTAAGCATATGAGGGGCTTCCCTGGTGGCGCAGTGGTTAAGAATCCACCTGCCAATGCAGGCAACGTGGGTTCGATCCCTGGTCCAGGAGGATCCCACATGCCACGGAGCAACGAAGCCCGTGTGCCACAACTACTGAGCCTGTGCTCTAGAGCCCGCGAGCCACAACTAGCTCGTGCTCTGCAACAAGAGAAGCCACTGCAATGAGAAGCCTGCGCACCACAATGAAGAGTAGCCCCCGCTCACTGCAACTAGAGAAAGCATGAGCGCGGCAACGAAATAAAGGATGCAGCCAAAAATAAACAAATAAATAAATTTATATTAAAAAATTAAGCATGTGAAAATCTAATTCAGGGAATGAATAAAATACAGGATAGTCAATTTAAGGGTGGAAAAAAAATGACCAAAACCTTACAATCTCTCAAATTAAATTGAATCTTCATTCATCTTTAAGAGATGCCTAACTAAAATACTTCTATGTTAACCTTTAAAGACTTTAAAGAGTGTGCCTTTAATGAGAGAGCAGTGTAAGATCAAGTACTTTACGTTTTAAATGACAAAACACAATCTTGGGTTTGGCGCACAGAACTGGAGAGGTATTCAATAATAGCTAATGAATAAGTAGAAAAGATCTTGAAAATGACTTGGTTCTGAAATTAGAAAGGTGCCAATTTTGACGTAGTAAGTAAGCAGATGGGACAAAAACAAAACCAGTCTCATTATTTAATAGTCAAACCAACATTCTCTCAGAGTCCTCTCGTGTTTATCTTTCAAACTAACCCATGAGAAAATGTGTTTGACTCCACTGTCTGATAGTTTGTAGAAAATTACAAATGTTTTTTAAAGTAATGGCTGGTTCTCTACTCCTAAATGTTGAATTTAATTGAAAATCTAGCAGAATGGTTGTATTAAACTTTAGAAAGAATTTGTTCAAGCAGACATTCTAAAATCTAAGCTGCTTAAAAAATATACTTACAGGTGTAATTTGCAAGGGAAAACTCACTTGCAGGTATCAAATGAAATAGTCCCCTGTTATAATGAGATTTGTCACTCTCATATTAATACTAAAAGAATTAACGAGAAACTAACAACAATACCTTGATAATTTTAAGTGTACCTTTTTAAAAAAACAAAAACTTTTAATGATAATTTTCAGATATACCTAGAAGAAACTGTATAACTGAACCCCTTCATCACTCATTAATATTGATTAGTGATCAAAATTTCACTTTTTAAAAGTTATTTTTCAAATTGTGGTAAGGCATACATAACATAGAATTTACCATATTAACCATTTTTAAGTGTACTGTTGGTTTAGTAGTGCTAAGTACATTCATACTGTTGTGCAACCAACTTCCAGAAATTAAAAATAAACTTTTAACACTAGAGTTCATATGCTGACCTGAGAGGAGTGAAGATTTTTTTAAAGTTTAATAAGAGTTTTAAACTATTTTATTACTGTCTATCAAGTCAACAGCAAAAAGTCAAACGTAATTTATTCTTTTACAATAGAACCTTTCTTGTTACAGAATTTGAATATCTTTTTCCTTTGCTGAAGACATGTATAAAGGTTCCAAATGGAAACCAGGATGTGTATAACTGCACACTCAGGATTACCCTGAAATCTATCACTAATCAAACTGACTGATATGATGTTCCTTTCAAGTTAGCTGTCTCTTTAATCAAGTCCCTCACTGAAGGAATTTCAAATCACAAGCATAAATCTCTGCAGTAGTACTTGTATATAGAGCCTGTAATCAAATCTCTTATAAAAAAAAGACACCCTTTTATTCGTAGACCTCTACTTCAAGTGAAAATTAAACAATTCAATTCACTGGGCTGCTTTTTGGCAGTCTACCTATAGGTTTCACAAACCACTTTTCAGAGAGGTATCTCAGGAGTTCATCGACTGGCAGACCTAGTTAAGAGGCCAACTGAACTACAGGGTTACAGTGGTTTCCTTTTTTTCTTCCCTGATTTACTTTTGATATGTCGTTGGAATACAGACACACTTCTTATTATAGAAAAGTTTCTGAATCTACATTCTGACTGTCTGACCCGCAGCAGTGATATGGACCTCATTCACGGCTGTCCTTTTCTCTTCTAACTAAGAATAAAAAGAACTGGTTGCAACCAAACTGGGTAACAACAGTAAATGCACAGGCAGAAAAGGATAAGCTCATCCCCACTGCCATGATGCACCTCCCCTACCCCCACTTTAAAAACAAAAATCTAATTTTTATAAATGGTGGCAACCTGTACCACTTTCAAGGCCCTTTTCTAGTTAAGGTCAAGAAAACAAACAGGCATAGCTGCAAAAGACTTTGGTCCAGAGAAGTGGCAGAAATCTTACAGACACTTTAAGGGGTATTTATAACAATGGTTAAAGTTGTATGGTTCTCACAGGTTGCATTTGGCGAACCAACTGCATGTGTGAGACCCAGAAAAGAAACAGAAAAGTACTGTTTAAATACATATAAATACTGAGGTCCAAATCAAATCCACAACCAGTGGTCACATGCGGAGCGCAGGCTCACCTGATTTCTGCAATGGAACCATACTTCTTAATCCTTAACTATTTGAAGGCTATATAAAGCTCCTTTAGGGGCACTTGTTTCCCACAACTCTGAGCTGCCGGGAAGTTAAGACAAGGGCATCTGGAGGCCTTAACTCCAAAGCTGAAACGCTTTAGGCTAACACCCTGATTAGCGATTAACTACTTCTCTGAAAACATGGAGCATATTTTAAATGCTTCGCGACTTTCTAATTTCTCTGTGTGTGGACATCACCTCAGTGCCGTACAAATAAATGTCATACTGTAAACTCTATTTTAGATGCTGTGTACAGTACGTATACAGAACGGCCCACAGTGTTTGGAGCCGTGCATAGACCCGTTTGCTGTGAGTAGGGTGGGAAAGCCAGGTGGGCTCAATGAATGCCCTCGTCTGATAATCCAAAACCCTCCATGCTACCCCGCTTCCAGGTGGTTTTCTGTGAGGGAGGATGAGCAAGAAAGGTGGGATGGGGTGGGGTGGGTGAGTGGCTCCCGAAGCTACCGAGGGCCGGCAGGCGGGTGCCTGGGCTCCCCCCCACCCCCCGCTTCCCACCCATCCCAGAAGGGACGTCCTCACCTCCAGCTTATCTGTCAGCTCCTTGTGCATCTGCTCGTACTGCCGGCTCATGTCCTGGTTCCTCTCGAGCAGTGCCTTGCCCAGTCGGGCCGCCAAGACCAGATCCTTCTCCTTCTGCCGGATCACCGACAGCAGCTCGGGATCCTGGGCGGGCGGCGGCTGCAGTTCGGCCCCCTCGGCTGGAGGCCCGGGCTCGGCCTGAGGATGCTCTCCGGGGTCGGACGGCCGTTCCCCGGCCGCCAGCAGCGCCAGCTCCTCCTCTAACGCCAGTTCCAGCTCCCCGGGGCCCCCGGGGAAGGAGACAAGGGCGGCGGCGGCTGCGGCTGGATTCCCGACTGCGTCCGCGGCCGCGGCGGGCAGCTCCATGCAGCAGGCGCTGTCCGGCTCTGCGGGTGCTGAAGCGCGGCCAGCCAAGCCCAGGCAAAAGGCGGACATGGCCCGCGCGCGCGGAGCCCGCAGCGGTGCGGCCCGGCCGGCGCGCGCCAGGCTGCAAGGGGGAGGGGCCCCGTCGCACCGCCCCGCGCCTCTCCTCACGCCGCGGCACGCGCCCCCCGGGTCTCCGAGAGCCCTGGGCGCGGCGCGCGCCGCCCCGCCCCTCCCCCGCTCCGGCGGCACGCGCCCCCTTCCCCCGCCCCCGAGCTCAGCTGCTCCGCGAGCGCTGGGGAGGAGGACGGGGTGGCAAAGGGAAGGCTGAGAAAGCGAAGAGTGAGGGGAGGCGAAGCGGGAAGGGCGGTTGCGAGGAGGAACGCCGCCGCCGGCTTTTCAACCACCCTGTTGCTGCTGCTCCCGCTGCCGCCGCTGGCCGGGCAGCGCCTCACGGGGCGGGCGGCGCTCCGCTGTCGCTGCGACGCTCGCTGCTGCTGCTGCTGCCGGTGGCCGCTCTCTGCAGCCGCGCTCCATGTCCCTCGGCTCGGCGGCAGCCCCAGCAGCAGCGGCGGCGACAGCGGCTGCTGCAGGGGCCGAGGCGGCGGCTCCACATCGCGCGCCGCGCAGCCCAACGAGCTCCTTCCTGACTGTCTCAGCTCCTCCAGTTCACCCGGACGGCCGCACCCCGCCCGGGGCTTCCGGCCGCGCCCCCTCTCCCCGCCCCTTGCCGGCGCCTGACGCGCACCGGCACCTGTTCGCCGCGCCAGCGCGCGATTCGCCGGCTCGTGGGTCTCCTCAGCGGCGCCCAGGTGGCGCCGACGGCCTTAACCCCTGCGCTGCCTCACGCCCGGCGGCGGCTGCGCGCGCCGCCCGTGGAGACAGCTGGCGCATGCTTAACTGTCCGGGCGGCTCCCCGACGCGGCCGCGCCCCCGGCCTCACGTCCACCCGGTGTGGCTCCGCCCCCAGCACGCTCACCTCGGGGTGTGGCCTCGCGCGCACCTCCGAGCACGGCCTAGCCCCTAGCCTTGTTCTCACCTTAGGGGACGGCCCCACCCCCCGCCTCACTCCCGCTTCAGGGCTGGGGCGTTTCTCTGGGTCCAATGGGTCTCAGTCTTAGGTGATCACCAAGGGGACTGAGGACATTTCTCCAAGACGGGTGGCCAAGCCCGACAGAGACTTGCAGCCACGGCTTGTGGGTCTGAGCCCCCGTGAGAGCTAAGCAGTCAAGAGAGGGAGCCCTAGAGAGCAGTAGGAGGGATGACTTCAGAAACCCAGCATCTCAATGATGATGACTCAGGGATATAAGGGACCAGATGCCTCAGATCAGCAGCCCCGAAAGAAAGGGGTTATGTTGAGAAACAACGGAAAAAACTGCTCACAGATGGAAATAACGAAGCAAAGACGCTCCATGATAACTTCCGTTTATTAGGTGCTTAGTATGTGCCATGTCTTGTGTTAAGTGCTTTATACGCATTATCTTAGATAATCCTCTCAAGAATCTTAAAAGTCAGTACTATCACTCTTCTCATTTTACAGAGAAGGAAATTGAGGCCTTGAGAAATACAGGATCAGATCCAGACAGGCTGACTCCAGGGTTCACATATATATCGTTATTCTTTACTTTCCTCACATATAAGTGTTGAGGAAGGTAAATAGTAATTTGTGATCAAGATGGCCTGTGTCGATATCCAAGGTGCTATCAGGAAAGCTTACTGCAATGATCAAACCAAGGACTGAAGAACCTACTGGGTGATTCCAGTCAGTTCTTGCTTTGACCTCATTGGTAATGCTCTGTCTTCTATTTTCAGAAACAATCCCATCTGAAGCTAGAATTGGTCACTATTCCCTTTCCTCTTGGACAACAACCCATTTTTGAGTTAGATCGTATTTTGATTCTTTTCATTACAGTAAGATGGAATATTTCAGGACACTGAGCGGCTGAAATGAGTCAAATGGTTTCTCATGGCTTTTTGTCCTTATTAAATTCATAGCCTAAACAATACTCAGGTATATACATCACCTTCTACCCTCAGGCTGAAGGTCAGAATCCTAAAGGTCCTGAGCCTCAGGGCTGACTTTGTTCTCTTGTTGACTGAAAAGGAGACAGACCATAGAGGGGTTCCCACATCAGTCTTAGAGCTAAATTTTGAAAGTTGACCATGGTACCATTCCAACAATGCATTGTTCTCACACTTTTTATTATGCCCTCTTGAGCAGAAATTGTGGGCCCATGGTGAGACCCAACTGAAGAATCCCTTTTGTCTTTTTTGATCAGGAACGGAAAAGTTACTCCTGTAAATAGATTAGGGACACACATATCAAGAGCAAACAGAATTCCTAATTCAAAGTCGTTTGTTTCAGCTATTGATTTTTCCTGATGCAGACTTGCAGCCTGTCTTTCCCTAAAGGTCTTTTTCTTGCCTTCCTTAAACTCGATGGTCCTACTCTATTAGACTTGCGTGTTACTGTGAGAATGAACTATTACAATGCTAACTCTAATTTCTGAGGATCCTTCTTCACAATGTTCCCCTGCCTAACCGGACTAGGAAGTGATCATTTTCTACTACAGGTTTGGCCCTAAGTACTATCTTCTTGTGAATAGTCAAAGGAGACCAGCCCAAGTTTGGAGAACTATTTAGAATAGTGGTTCTTATACTTTTTGGTCTCAGAACCTCTTTACACTCTTAAAAATCATCAAAGATATCAAAAAACTTTATATAGGTTTAGATATTGATATTTACTGTATTAAAAATTAAAACAAAATTTTTTAATTTTTATTTTAAATACTTAAAATAAACCTGTTAAATCTTAACATAATGTATTTAATGAAAAATATATATTCCCCTCCAAAAAAAAATGAGCAAGAAGAAAGGCATTGTTTTTCATTTTTGTAAATCTCTAATGTTTGGCTTAACAGTAGAAAATGGACTTTTATATCTGCCTCTCCATTCAATGTGGTGATGTTTTGTTTTGGTTGAAATATATGGAGAGAATCTGGTCTCACAAAGATGCAATTGGGAAAAGGAGGAATATTTTAATAGCCTTTTCTGATTGTTGAAGATATTTTTCTTTGATAATACACCAAAACTCGGCAAGTGATAGCTTCTTAAAGGTTAGTTGCAAGGTGGAATCTAAAACCACATCAAGGAAATCCACTGATCTACCTTTCGCTTTGAATGGATCTTTTACCCATGTGTGATTGATTCTTTAAAAGTATGTATCAGTCATTGGGAAAATATTGGTTCACTGAGTTATGCAGATCTTCCAAATATTGTCACATGTCATTATACTATATATATTTTAAAATACCATTCATTAATATAACCACTGATCTCATCAGAAAGGTCTTTATGTACTGGCAAGCTATCAAGCTCACTGAGGTGTGTATGAGTTTTCCAAAATTCTTATTTCTACTGGAAAGCTCCAGTTTTATCATTGGTAACCATAGTGTCTATTGTTTTCCTTGAAGTGACAGACTTGGTACATGCTTTTTTTTTTTTAATCCAAAATGTGTTTATTGGGATGGTTTCCCGTTTGTTTTGATTCAGGATGCTTTTAGTGCTGCTTCTGTCTAAAGGAGCATCCTTCTGTAAGCCTTACTATTCCTCCTGTAGGCTGGCAGAGGACAGTAAAGCAGCCAACACAAAAAACTACTGTTTGTGCATGGCTAAAGATGGTTGTGATTTTATAGCATCCTGGGTATTTCACATCCATGAAATAGGAATTGGGGCTTTGCACCAGGTGCTTCTTCTTGTGTTTCCTCTTCTCCTCTGGAGAGGGATGAAGGGGATCCTTTGCGAGAGGCACGTTCTCGTGGGGAGGTTGTCACTGCCAGAAAGGGTGGTACATTCATTTTTAGTAAATATCTGCCAGATACCCAAATCTGAATACCAAAGTCTGTCTATCATTCATTCAAGTAAAAACGGTGTTCCATGAAAAACGTGACTAGTTCAACTCCTAATTCAAATGATGGTACAAGGGCTTTATCTCAAGACAACAACATACTTAGGTATGCAGCAGAAGTGCTTTATCGGTACTTTCCATTTCATCACATGGAATATTAAAAAGATGTGTACTCAAGCATTGGGATTTAATAAAAGTACTGCTTCATCAGGCACATTTTTAAATGAAATTAGCTTTCTTCTTCTTCTTCTTGTGAGCACATAGTAGTGAAGAATAACTCGCTTTGGTACCACTGTCATGAATCATGCTAAGGTATCAGTAGAGTTACTTACCCACTATTCCTTTTGCATTACCAATGCCAATGTCAACACAGTGAAAAACAAAAATAGTATTAGACAATTAGTATTATGTCTACTAACATGAAATTATGAAATAAAATATGAGATTATGAAATTAGTTTTACTCTTATTAATAAAATTAGAATTACTATCATTGCAATTATTATGAAAATAGTGCTTCCTTCCTTGACCCTCTGAAAGGCTCTTTGGGACCTCAGGAGTTGACGAACCACACTTCGAAAATTGCTGATTTAAAGCCATTCGAGACAGGTCAACCCTAAGCTAAGAAGAATGAACAAGTACCTCCCCACATGGAAATTAGTGGCAGGATTCAAAACTCATCAAAGCAAAGATATAAAAACCCTCGGACTTCTAAGAAGCTTATTATTTAGTTTATTCTGCTTCATACTATAATAATAGTGGCTAGAATATATTTAGCATTTAATTCCTTAAATCCTTTATGACATCTCATTTAATCCCCACAATGACCCTATAATGCTGGTATATAACACTAGTATATACTAGGACGTGATACTATGATGCTGTCTAACTCTAAAGTGTTTGCTCTTAGTTACTAAGCCTCACATTTTCATCATTTTTATATTCCTTTATAATATATTTGCTTCAGTGTTGCTTTTGGTACCTGGATATTTTGGTGAACTTAGGTATGACCCAACTTAACGTGCAATGGATGGATTTCCACATAAGTGCTGTCACATCACTAAGAGTAAAGCATGAAATGTTTTATTTTTTAGAAACCCTGATATTTCCAAATATGATAACACTCATCGAATTTCCTCAAACTGTTTATTTTTATTAGCATCCTGACCTGCGAAAACTGGAAAGCGTAAAAGACAAAACATATTACAGAAAATTTGTTTTTGAAAAGTTAAGTGTGGAAGAAACATGAGGAGCTGGCAAAACGTGATAAAGCAGTTCTGCACTTGGTATTTTCATTCAGCAATTTTAAGTGTGTGTGCATTTTTTTAAGTTTTATATTTTACTTATGAACTAGTCGTGGGAACATAAAAGTCTCAAAAATTCCTAAAATGTTACCCAAAAGCTTTTTATATTTTTTGGAGATGAATTGACTCAACATTTTGCAAAGTGTGGTGTGTGTACCTCTACTGATTCTCAACTTGATTTTTAAGGGAAAAACATTAACTTCAGTGGCTGATGCTCAGTAGTGTCAGTCTTTAGCAGATACCCTGCCTTGCCTGGTGTAGGCGTGTGCTTTCTCTGCTACCTATCACGGTGCCCCAGCGTGCCCTGCTGGGACTCCTTCCCAGCCCCTCCCATCTCTAGGTTCTCACCTTGGCAGCCCCTCCCACCTTTCCCTTCATCCTCTCAGGGTCCCCTCAACCCCACCCCACACTCCCTTTTCCCTTTTACTTTTAGGTTGTTATTAAGATAAAAAGATTTCATGTATGTACAGCACTTAAAATAGTGCCTGGCACATGGTAGGCACAGTGTGGGTGCTTGAAAAATAAATACATAAAATAACTGAGCACAGAGAATTCCCTGGCGTCCAGTGGTTAGGACTCCGAGCTTCCATTGCAGGGGCCCGGGTTTGATACCTGGTTGGGGAACTAAGATCCTACAAGCTGCGAGGACTTAAAAAAAAAAAAAAAAAGCACAGGTTTCTCCCTCTGACACCGTGATTTTTCATATCTTTTATGTCTGACTTCTTTTTCTTTATATGCCTGTTTCCTTTTTTTTTTTTTTAATTGAAGTATAGTTGATTCACAATGTTGTGTTAGTTTTCCGGTATACAGCAAAGTGATTCAGTTATATATGTATTCTTTTTCAGGTTCTTTTCCACTATAGGCTATTACAAGGTATTGAATATAGTTCCCCATTTCCTTTTTTTTAAAATAAATTTATTTTATGTACTTATTTTTGGCTGTGTTGGGTCTTCATTGCTGTGTGTGGGTTTTCTCTAGTTGCGGCAAGCGGGGGCTACTCTTCGCTGCAGTGCGTGGGCTTCTCATTGTGCTGGCTTCTCTTGTTGTGGAGCACAGGCTCTAGGCATGCGGGCTCAGTAGTTGTGGCTTGAAGGCTCTAGAGCACAGGCTCAGTAGTTGTGGCGCATGGGCTTAGCTGCTCCGCAGCATGTGGGATCTTCCCAGACCAGGGCTCGAACCCGTGTCCCCTGCATTGGCAGGCGTATTCTCAACCACTGTGCCACCAGGGAAGCCCCTCCATTTCCTTTTAAAATAAATTTATCAAGTTAAAAAATAGTCAACTCAATAAAAATAATAAATAATAAAGTGTCATTGGGTAGAGCAAAATCATGACGGTGGTATGCAAATGACTAAAGTTGGCATATAGTGCAGTTACTGAGAGTGATGACCTGAGGCTCCTGGATTAGATCTGTGTTTAACCAGCTGTGTACATTTGAGAAAGGAATTCAGTGTGTTTGGGCTTTGGTTTCCTCATCCGTATGGTACAGGGTTGGGCTGGATGATCATCTCTGCATCCTCTAAACCAGTGGTTCTCAACTGGGGGTGATTTTGCCCCCTGGGGACATTAGGCAGTATCTGGAGACATTTTTGGTTTTCACAACTGGGGATGGGGGTCACTATTGGCATCCAGTGGATAGAGGCCAGAGATGCTGCTAAACACTCTGCAATGCATAAGACAGCAGCACCCACCCCCAACAAGAATTATCTGTCCCTAAATGCCAGTAGCACCGAGGTTGAGAAATCCTGATCTAAAACAACAGGTTTCTACAATCTGACCATGGGATTTGTTGCCTGAGAAATATATAAATGGGTTATATATACACAAGAGAGGCTGTGATGTGAGCCCAAGGGTGCCTTTGGTTGCTCTTAAGAATTCGCATCTGGAAACCAGCTCATAATAGAGCCATACCACTTAGGCAAACAAACAAATAAACAACAACAACAACAAAACCCTTCTGTTTTGGGCTGAATCGCTCCCAACATTGACTAAATTGCTCCCTACATTCACTCTCTCTTCTAGTGATTTGGCAGTCTCCACTGCTCAAACTCATCAGAAAACAACTGCTTTATGCTCAAGAGTTGGGTATTTTCGGGTCTTCCAATGCCCAAATATAGAAAGATTTGTGATTTAATTTTCTGTGCTCACATTTTCCTACTTCTTTTCAATGATCTTGGCCCTAAACACACTACTGATGTGTTTTGTACATAGATCATTCATCTGAAGCTATTTTTAGACACTTCCTAGTTTGTTTGCTTTTTTTTTGCGGTACGCGGGCGTCTCACTGTTGTGGCCTCTCACGTTGCGGCGCATAGGCTCCGGACGCGCAGGCTCAGCAGCCATGGCTCACGGGCCCAGCCGCTCCGCGGCATGTGGGATCTTCCCGGACCGGGGCACGAACGCGTGTCCCCTGCATCGGCAGGCGGACTCTCCACAACTGCGCCACCAGGGAAGCCCCTAGACACTTCCTAGTTTTATTTCATTTCAAGAATTTGCCAAATATTTGTTATGTCTTATTCTTTCTGCATCACATTCTGATTTAATCTGTTGGCTGGCAAGTTAATTATACCTATTGATACTGCTCATAATAACACTGTTTCTTAAGTGAATTCCCCTCCCCCCTATTTTCTCTTTATTTTTCTTTGTCATTTTCAGAGTAAACTGATTGTAGAAGTAGTATATCATCCAGTTGCCAGGACAACTGAAAACTTTTGCTGGTGGATAGGCAAAATGCCTTTAATCTATTTTTCATAGTTTGTGTTATCACTGCTACTACTACCCTTCTTGCTCTTAGTAAAAAGCCTAGATGGGCTTCTTGGTGCCTTTCTGTGATAAAAGGAAACATCATTATCTGAAGAGTCAAGGTTTAATTGCCTGTTCTGCAGAATGTAGTTTTGTTTGTGTCTGAGGTGTGTATGTAGGCAAGTTAAGTGTTCTGGGAAGACAGGTGGAATAATGCACCAGTTAATATTGGTAATTTTATTTATACTTGACAGTCACTGGGAGAAATAAGCTTTTATTGGGGATTAATTTTTTACGGTGAATTTTGAAATTCCCAAGTCATGAAGAAGTCCACTGGATTATATAGTTATCAAAGTAGTTGGCCAGTAAGTATTAATTAAGTAACCATCAGAAGTTGGTATGGGTTTGGTATTAACATTATAAAAGCCCTTTAGGATTTAGGAAAATACAAATCCCTATCCTCGAGAATGATTCCATCATTGCTTGTGTAAGAGAGTGTGGTCAAACTGGGCAATCACCAGTCTCCTATGGCTTCTCTATAGCTCACACCAGAGGAAATATAATATAGTGGTTAAGAACATGGTTGCTAGGGTAAGACCCAGTTTCCAACTGAGGCTCCCCCAGTTACTAGCTGAATAACCCTGGGTAAGTTAGTTAACCTCTCTGGCCACCAGGCATTGTGTAAGTAAACAATTTTGTTCACTAATGTCTTCTTAAGGCCTAGCACAGTGCTTAGGATAGAGTAGGAACTTGATACATTTTTATAATGAATGATGTATGTAAAGCACTTAGCACATTGCCTAGCACAGAGTCAGTGCTCACACAATAAGACGTTAAAAAAAGCCACCTTGGGAATTCCCTGGCGGTCCAGTGGTTAGAACTCCACATTTCACAGCCAAGGGCACGGGTTTGATCCCTGGCTGGGGAACTAAGATCCCACAAACCGCTCAGTGCGGCCAAAAAAAGCCACCTTGATCTCAGAATGCCAGATGTGTTACATATTAACTTGGTCTGTATGGTTGATATTAACTTCTTCATTTATCCAGAACATTTATTGCATAGAAGCTGTTATGCAGGAGAAACAAGGATTTATATGTTATGATACTTGCCCTCAAAAAGTTTACAGTTTAATAATGGATAGAAAACGTGAATAGAAATAACTATAATAATAACCAGTATTGAATTATATTAAACAGTATATTAAATACCTTATAAATGATGCTTTGCATTTTCTGGAATTCAGAGAAGGGAGATATTATTAGATACAGTAGCATAAAACTAAAAGTCTGTGTGCTTTCTATTATCACTATGAGCTGGCAATCCTAAACAATGTCAGTGGCAACACATTCTTACCTCCCCCCTTGGCATGCCACTGACAATATTTGACAAAACTGATCAAGGAACACTTCATGACTGTGGCCCTTAAAGGACATAGGGAATTATATGGGCAAAGATGGAAGGCAAGGCAAGTAGAGAGAACAGCTTCTCCAAAGACCCTGGGGAAGGAAGTTGTGTTTGGAGAACAGCCAAGGAAGAAGAAGAATAAAGTTGTAAAGGTAAAGATAGGTTGGCATTGGCTCCCAGAAGAAGGAAAGATGCCATTTATTGAGTGCCAACTACCAGTAGCCAAAGGATTGGCTTACATTGTCTAGCTTAAAACTTACAATAATCTTTCCACTTGGGTATTATTACCCCCATTTTATAGATGTGGAAACAGGTTCTGAGAGGGTCAGGGTCTTGCCCAAAATCCTGCAACTAGTGAAGGGCAGAGCTGGTATTAGAACAGAGATCAGATTGCTTATAAAACCTGTGGTCTTTCCACCTATGTAGCTTTGAATGCTGAGCTGAAGACAATGGGGGGCCATTGGAGATTTTAAAATCGTGAAGTGATCTGAATAAAGCTGTAGTTCAGGGAGGAGAATCATCGGGCACTGGTGTTAAGGATGAGCTCACGGTGGGAGTTGGGAATCAGGGAGGCCAGTTATGATGCTGCTGGAAGAGTCTAGATGAAAGGGATGATGGAAATGGGGAAAAGATGTCAGAGAGGCTGAAAAGAAAGAATTGCTAGGATTTGGAGACTGACTGGAGATTAGGGAGTGGAAATGAGGAAAAAGAAGGATGCAGAGATGCCTCTGAGGTTCTAACCTGGGAAACAGAATGATGGTGCTATTGCCAGAAACAAGAAAGCCAGAAAAAAGAGGGAGAATCACACAATCATGCCCTTGGATCTGGCGATGGTTGAGGACATTTGGCCTGCCCAGGGAAATAAGACAAGCATATAATCAGTATAAACATAGCAATTCTAAGAGTGAGTTGTTGATGAGATGTTGGTCAGGAATTATATCAATGGGCTTGAAAATGAAAAGAGTTTCCTCATCTGGAAGAAACCTCCTTAAAGGAAGCTACATTGGATGGAAGAGAAGGGCTAGAATACTTGACAGGAGGAGAAAGGTTATTCTCTGTAGTTGGAAAAGCATTAGTCAAGGCCTGGCGATAGGAAACAGCTCACAATGGCTCCATACCTGCGGGAATGGAAGCGCCTCTCTTTTACTGGGCCAGGGTGACTACAGGTGGAGTGACCGTTTCCCCCATCTTCCTCAGTTCCCATCTGTAAGCAAAGAGCATTGGACTTCTCTTCCTGACAGCTCACTCCACCCATCCACCCCCAATCTAATAAAGGAAAGGATTAGGGAGAGAAGCAGGCCTCCCTGATGGGTTTGGAAAATAACTGCATAGAAAAAAGCTGGATGCATGTTCTATTATACATTTGCAATTACAAAAATCAAGAATTTGCAAAGGCTTATATTCAAGAAGGCGAATGAAATCACCCAATTAAAAGAAAAGAAGATGGCAAGGACTCAAAAACTGGTTACAGAATGTAATTTAATTGAAGAAAAACCAAGTATGGCAAAGGTATAATCTGCATTTCCCCTGGGTCTCAATTGAGTGATTCAGCTTTTTTTAGTAAGTGGGTCAGAAAACTGTTAATCCTATAATGATTTTGTTCAACTGCATTCAGCTGGTACATTTGTTTCTTGCAGATTTTAAAAAGCAAGTATGTTAAGACTGTCAAAGTTGTTGTTAACCCAATATCACATTGCTTTGTTTATCACCCATGAATAATGTATTTATTTTCTTGATTGAAGTCTGTCCTTTTAATTGACAAGTAGTGACAATATTGTTTGCGGTTTTACTTTGAAATTTTGTGTTTTGTGTTGCATAGCTCTATGGTATAGCTGATACAGTGATACCATATAATAGGGAGTCTCAAACAGAAATTTAACAGGCCAAGCCATTGCACTACATGAGGACAAATATAGGAGCTGATATATTGGTTTTGTGGAGGCAAAGCTCAGGTTTAAAAACATAAGCCATGAGTCACCATGGAAGAGCTATTTTTTTTCAGTCAGTCCCTGGACATAGTAATCTTAATTAACATGAGTCCTATTCTAAAATGTGGACCTGCTCTTGATGTGCTGGCAAATCAAAGATTTCAAAGCCTTTTAGACAATAGACCAGGGCCAGGTCACAGATGTCTCTGAAGCTCAGTTTTCTTATCTGAAAATGGAGTTTAAAAATAGTGCTTACCTTAGGGCTTCCACGGTGGCACAGTGGTTAAGAATCTACCTGCCAATGCAGGGGACACAGGTTCGAGCCCTGGTCCAGGAAGATCCCACATGCCATGGAGCAATTAAGCCCACACGCCACAACTACTGAGCCTGCGTGCCACAACTACTGAGCCTGCGCTCTGGAGCCTGCAAGCCACAGCTACCGAGCCCACGTGTCACAACTACTGAAGCCCATGCACCTAGAGCCCAGGCTCCACAACACAAGAAGCCACCACAATGAGAAGCCCTCACAAAGCAATGAAGAGTAGCCCCTGCTCGCCACAACTAGAGAAAGCCTGCGTGCAGCAACGAAGATCCAACGCAGACAAAAATAAATAAATTAAATAAATAAATTTAAAAAAAACCCTCATATTAAAAAAAAAAAGTGCTTACCCAGGGGCTTCCCTGGTGGCGCAGTGGTTGAGAGTCCGCCTGCTGATGCAGGGGACACGGGTTCGTGCCCCGGTCTGGGAAGATCCCACATGCCACGGAGCGGCTGGGCCCGGAGCCTGTGCTCCGCAACGGGAAAGGCCGCAACAGTGAGAGGTCCACGTACCGCAAAAAAAAAAAAGAAAAATTTTTTTAATTAAAAATAAAAATAAAAAAGATAACCAACAAGGACCTACTGTATAGCACAGGGAATTCTGCTCAATGTTATGCAGCAGCCTGGATGGGAAGGGAGTCTGGGGGAGAATGGATACACGTATATGTATGGCTGAGTCACTTTGCTGTGCACCTGAAACTATCACATTGTTAACAGGCTGTACTCCAATATAAAATAAAAAGTTAAAAAAAAATAGTGCTTACCTTATGGAGTTGTTGTGATGATTAAATAAATAAATACATGTAAAGCGTTGAGAACAGTGCCTCGCACATAATACACACTATATAAATGTTGATCTTGTTATTGATGGGAAATTCTCCAAGGCATTATTACCATATGAACTTTGTTGGTAGACAAAGTCTGACCTCACGGAACACATTTGCTTCTTTTCTGTTGGAATCCGCATAACTCTTATTCTCAAAGCACAAAGTTGCGAGGGATTTACCTTGCTTGTCTATTCTTACCTCTTCATTTAGTGCCCCTCCCTCTGCTTCCAGGCACCCCACACCCTCAGGATTTTGTGCTCTGGCAAGACAAAGCCAGCACCCCACAGGCAGTAAGTACCCCAAGCTCTGGCCTTCAGATAACCCAGCTTGCAAGTTCCTAAGAACTGGTCACTGTAGCCAGTATGAGAAATTGACTGATGCCAATGAAGTCATGACTGATAATGACAATGGATTACACACAGGTATGTTTTAACCTTCCTGGCAATTTATTGCCAACATCCAAAGGAATGCTCTCAAATTGTAGAATTTAATTGACTGAGATTGGCCAATAGGGAAAAAACCCTATTTTTTTGGTGCCACCTCTCAAGTCTATAGTTTTCTCTACTGTCCCTTGGAAGAACTCTGGGCCATTACAGAAAGAGAACTTTTGCTCTTGTTGTGAATTCAAGGGGTTTTATGAGATTTGCAGGACTTTGGGTGAGACTAGAGAAATTCTGGGGCTAAATTAGGGGTTTCCAGGTGTGGGCAAGCTGCTGAATAGTAAGTATAAGGTAGTTCCGGGGCAGGTGCAAAAGAGTAACAATGAAATGGAGCTGGTCTGAGCCTAGGACAGACATTGTTTCTTTTGGAGCAAACTAGGCTTGGTCCAGGGGACCTAAAGCAAAGAGATGGACTGGCCACCATTCACTTTGCTGCTTTCTAATTATGAGTCAGTATATGTTGCCAAAACTAGCAGATGGTTCAGAGAATCACAAAATATGGTTAAACAATTGGTAAATAGAACTTACAAAGAAAATGTGAATGAAGAGAATTATTTAACCAAAGACAGGTAATAACATACCCTGTGTTATTTTACTGAAGGTTGGTTGTCTCAGTTCTCCTGGAAAACAGAACCAATAGGAGATATCTATCTATCTATCTACCTATCTATCTATATCTATATCTATCTATATATATATAGATATATATGTAGAGAGAGAGAGAGAGAGATTTATGACAGAAATTAGCTCACATGATTATGGAGGCTGAGAAGTCCCACCATCTGCCCATATGTCTTCTGGAGAAGCAGGAAAGCTGGTGGTGCGATTGAGTCCAAGGCTAAAAGCTCAAGAACTGGGGGGCTGCTGTTGTAAGTCTAATTCCTAGTTCAAAGGCCTGAGAACTGGAAGAGAAACTGTCCAACAGCAGAAGATGAAAGTCCCAGCTCAAGCAAAAAAAAAAAAGCATATAGAGCTTTGCTCTGTTTTTTTGTTTTGTTCAGGCCCTCAACTGATTGGAGAGGGTGAACTTCTTTGTCAGTCTACCAATTCAAATGCTAATCTCTTCCAGAAACAGACGCACCCAGAAATAATGTTTCACCAGCTATCTGGGCATCTCAGCCCAGTCAAGTTGACTGCTAAAATTAACCATCACAGTGGTGATCAATTGTTCGCTAATTGCACTGAGGGTTTTAATTAAACATCAAAGAAAACTTTCAGAAAATGCTGGTTGTCTGACTCTGGGATCATTTACTGAATTTACAGACTCGCTGGACACCTTTAAAAAACTGGGGAGGTGGGCTAGGATGGCTTGGATGTGGCCATGGTAAACATCTAAATATGAATGAATGATACACAAATGCCTTATCTCTATTATAATTAACCATGAAAACAGAAGTTAGTGTGTATTGACCTAAGCTCACCCACTGTATTGGTCACATATGTCAGCATGTAGTGACAATATTTCCAGAAAGTTCTTGCCCTTAATTTAACACTTAGGTCATTATGGTAACTAGCCTTTGCAATGTCTGCAAACAGATCAGGATGGTTTGTGTCAGCTGTGCAAAGTTTTGACAATGAAAAGTGAAGGATACAATTTTTATCAAAGACAGCTGCGACTTCCATGATAAAAATTTCTTTTCATACAATCGACTTTGACTTTAAAGCTAAGATTAAATCTTCAGGACATAAGTTGGGTTATGGAAGCTCATTAGATTCTTGTGTAATAGATATTGTGAATTAGGTATTATCACAAACTGTTACTCTTAAGAAATGAATTCATGACCATTTCCTAGGGATGGGAAAGCTTTCTATGTCAAAGCCACCTTGAGAAGAGTGAAAAGTCCATTGTTCACACAGGTTTGGGCCACTTACCTCATTTACCTTCCACTCGTTTTTCCCTTGAAGTTTTGAGTAAGTGGGACTCCCTTTTGGGAGGGTGCAAATATAGGAGAGAGAGGAAGAGGCCAGAGGAGAAAGAGTGGAAAAATTAAGCGAAGAAACTGTTTGATCAGGGTGTCAGATCAGAGCCAGCTGTCTCAGTCAGCTAGCAAGGGAAAGGGGGTTTTAGATTTGACCATGTTTTGGCCAGTTAAAGGGGGCACTATGGAGAAAGTCAGAGATGTGCTGGGGATTTTTGTTTTGTTTTGTTTTTTGCCAATTTCCTTTTCTCCTTGAAATGAACACCAGGGAAGTCATTTAAGGTATAGAATCATTGTACAAGACTGAGAAAATATACAGTATCACATGCAATTTCTCTCATAAAAATGGGAATATCCCAAGAGGATAAATTTACCAACTTTAGTCATGCTGCAGCTCACTAAAAATTGAACCCTAACAACGTAACTTTTAGGGTTTATTCTTTTCAGAACACATTCTTAGAGGTGTGAAGCATAGTCATCTGGTATTATTTCAAATGATGATTAAAAGTGAGTCTTTTGTGGTAAGGAGTTCTGTTATTTTTATTTACTTACTTACTTATTTATCTATTTATTTTAAGCCTCCTTGTCAACCACTGTGGTATAGTTCTGCTTATTTTAGGAAGCATGCATACAATTTGCCATTATTGTATTCAGTATCAATTATCCACTTGCTCTGTGTGGGTGAGTTGCAGAGTTGAGAACTTCCTTAAGAAAATGAGTTCTGATTTTTAAGTTTATTTTGATCACTTTCTTATTTCAGCTGGCAACCTGGGGTGAAGAAAAGCTCAAAAGACATCTGATGCTGCTTTTAACTTTTGGCTTGAGTCATACAGATTGGATTTAACTTTAATGAAAACAGAGGAAATAAACTCTGAATGTATGTGTTTGTCCAAATAAATAGGTCTTGGACAAGAAGCCTGAGTTGTTTTTAAAAATTCATAAAGAATGCACTTTTCACTTTTGCTGTTTGAAATCTCAGGTATTGCTTAGCCTAAAACAATCAGGCCAACAAAATGATGTACTATCAGATTCTTGGCAAAAATTTTTTTAACTCCACCCAACCTCCCCTCCCAGGGTCTACCTCTCCCTTGTCAGCCCCTGCTTTCCCCTCATCAACACAAAGACACCCTCATCAGCTTCAGCATGGTAATGAGCTGGGCCCCGCCTGCCTTATTTTCTTTCAACATAGAGACTGTTTCTCAAAGTCCTGTTTGTGATTAACTAACCTTGGTGGTTACGATAACAAAAGGTGAAACAGTTCAAGCAGCATGTGGGAAATTTCCTTTACAGATGGTTTCTTTCCCTTTGGTGGAAAAAACAGAAACTATTGGATGGCATATATTGGTTCATAATTAATCATAAGCCAGGTTTGATATCCATCAAGCTGACTCTCCCAGAGTGTTCTGATTTATAGGATTGCCTCCTTAACAAGAAGGTAGGTGGTTCATCCTCACCTCTGTCTGGGTCTAGAAGGAGTTAAGCCAATGAAAGATTAAAAACGTCTTGGACAAAAACATCTTAGATCTGGCTTTTTATCCAGAAGAATTTAAAGCAGGGTCTTGAAGAGATATCTGTATATCCTGTCCACAGCAGCATTATTCACAATAGCCAAAAGGTGGAAGCAACCCAAGTATCTACTGACGGATGAATGGATAAACCAAAGGTGGTAGAAACACCCAATGGAGTATTATTCCTTACCAAGGAAGGAAATTCTGATATGTGCTTCAACATGGTTGAATCTTGAGGACATTATGCTAAGTGAAATAGGACAGTCTCAAAAAGACACTTATATAAGGTACCTAAAATGGTCACATTTCTAGAGACAGAAAGCCAGATGGTGGTTGCCAGGGTCTGGGGAGAAGGAAGAATGAGGAGCTATTTAATGGCTGCCTATTGAGCTTGCCTTGCAAGATGAAAACGTTCCAGGGGTTGGTTGCACAATGCCGTGAATGTACTTAACAATACTGAACTGTGCACTTAAAAATGGTTAAGATGGTAAATTTTCTGTTACGTGTATTTTACCACAATAACAATACCTGGAAAGAGGAGTCAGTGAGAAACACTGACTGGTGCCAAGTTTGAGACCGCGACAGGGAGAGGCAAGTGTTGGGTCCTGGACACAGATGGGGCTGTTGTGGTTGGCACCAGCCGTCCCCCTTCGGGACTGAAGGGCACTTGTCACAGCTGACACACCCCCGTTACCAGCCCTCAGCTGTCAGCCTTGTGTGAGAATCGCCCTCAGCAGAAGAAAGCCATCCTACCCAGTGTCACAGCCACTTCCCCAGGGCAGCTCACATCCAATGAGAAGTCAAGGCAGGGGCAGAAAAGGCCCAGTCCTCTTGGCCCCAGATGGGGACAGCTCTGAAGGGTCAGCCCAGCTTCAGAGCTCCCTGAGGGGTCAGCTGGAATCTCGCTGTGACTATGTCACAAATTCTCTCTCTGTCCCATCTTGCTTCCTTCACTTGCCCCACAGGTGTCGTGCTGAGAGCCTTCTCTAATAAACTTCCTGCCTGCTAAGCTCAGCGATAAGGGTCTGAGTCACATCACCAGCTAAGACACCAAAGCCAGCAGCGGTGGTAGCTGAGATGAAAGTGAATCCAGACCAGGTAGTGGAGGAGGAAGAGAATGGGGACCAACTGTAGCAGCAGGGGCCGCGGCTCAGCCCACTAATTCCCGCTTCCAAGTTCTCCCTCAAGAAGAGAGACCCACGGGGCCATGGAGGAGCCGGTCCATAGAGGAGAGTACATGGAGGCGGGGTCCAAGCAGAGCAAGAGGTGGACTCTGGTAGGCACAGAGATGTCCCATTCAGATCCCTCTTCAAGGAAGGGCTTGCTGCCCAGCTGTGAGGAATGCGGTCAGCAGATGGCCTCCAGCTGTCAGCTTCTTCAGGGTCAGCCTCACCTGAGATCATGCCCTTCCCAGGGCAGCCTGCATCAGGGCTAGAAGGATGAGGACATATAAAGGAATGGCTGTTTTGTCCTATGAGTTTCCTGCTGGGTTGACCCAATGTTTGTGTCCCCGTAAAACCTGTCTGTTGAAACCTAATCCCCAAGGTGATAGTATTTGGAGGTAGGACGTTTGGGGGATGATTAGTGCCCTTAACAAAAGAGACCCCAGAGAACTCCCGTTCTGCCATGTGAGGTTATAGCAAGAAAACAGCTGTGTGACCTAGGGCTCTCATCAGACACAGAATCTGCCAGCACCTTGATCTTGGACTTGCTAGCCTCCAGAATGGTGAGAAAAATGCCTGCTGTTTATAAGCCACCCAGTCTATGGTATTGTGTTTTAGCAGCCCAAGCGGCCTAAGCCATGGGTTGACCAAGGCTCTGTCAAGCTTGCATTTGCACTTTGCCTTCTGCCTCTTCCCAACCTTTAAATGTCCTGCACCCCTCAAAAACTCCACCTTGGTGTTTGCTTCCATATAATCCAACACAACATAAGCACCGATACTTTTAGCAGGTATTTTTAACTTATTTCATTGTCTACCACATTGTAGGTCCTCACTAAATGTTTGTTGAATAAATAAACGATATTAACTACTACGTAAAAAGCATTATTATGCTGGTTATACAAAAAAGAATAAGAAATTCTGTCTTCATTGGGGCTTGTTGTTCCGTGCCCTCCTAGCTTGCACAATGGGCCCATGAAAAAAGTGACTGGGGTGGCAGAGGTGGAGACGGTGCCTTTCTCACAATTATACCCAATGATCCACTTGCTGATTCTGTGCTTCTCGTCCCTGTAAACTTGGGCTCTCTAGGGTAAGCGTTTCTAATTTTTGGAGGAGCATTTAGGCTGGGGGACACAGGGAGGGTTCCACTGAATTGCACATTGTGACAACACTTAGTCACTTTGGGCTCCTCATGTCACTGAACCGACAGAGAAGGGAGTTACTGCACTACCTGGGTTAATCGGTTCTGATTGCCGGGGGAATTACTAGGGCTGCTGCTATAGTTGGCCCTTGAACAACATGAGTTTGAACTGCAAGGATCCACTCATACTCGGATATTTTTCAATAGTAAATCCTACAGTACTACTTGATCTGGTCTGTGGTTGGTTGAATCCATTGTTGCTGAGGAACCATGGATGCAGACAGCCAACTATAAATTGTATGTGGATTCACCCCCTCATAGTTCAAGGTTCAACTGTATTTAACAGGGGCAGGACAGAGAATGTCTGGAACCCAGAGGGTTCACTAGTGTTATCACATGATACTTCTATGCTTGGGATGACTGTTAGTGGGCAGTTACAATAACTGCGACCCGACAAGGGCACCTAATCATTCGCACCCCTTGGGGATGAACGTCTGGGTATTCCCAGGCAAGTCACCTTGACCAATAAAAATACTAGCTGAAGATGAGGGAAATCCAGGTGGGTAGTGGAGGAGGGAGATGATAAATGAATTATGGCCCTAGGACTTGCTATAGCAGTAGAGACTGTGTATTAGTTTCCTATTGCTGCTGTAACAAATTACCACAAACTTTGTGGCTTGGAAAAACATAAATTTATTTTCTTACAGTTGTTTAAGTCAGAAGTCTAAGATGGGTCTCACTGAGCTAACATCAAGTGTCATCAGGGCTGTCTTCCTTTCTGAGGCTCTAGGAGAAAATCTGTTTCCTTGCCTTTTCCAACTTTGAGAGGCTGCCCACATTCCTTGGCTAGTGGCCCCCTTTCTCCACTGCAAAGCCAGTAACGTAGCATTACTCAGATCCTTCTTCTGTTGTCCTGTTTCTCTTTAACCACAGCTGGGAAAAATTCTCTTATTTTAAGGATTCATGTGATTAGATTGGGCCCACCTCGATAATCCAGGCTACAGTCCCCTTCACCCAAGTCCTTAACTTTATCGTATATGCATTTTGCCATGTAAGATAACATATTGACAGGTTCCAGGGATTAGGATATGGATATCTTTTGGGGATGGGGCATTATTCTTTCTACCACAGACTGTAACTTGTGTCACTAATCCTCTTGTCTCAGCCTTCCTGGAGTTTGTGACAGCCACCTTCCTGAGACAAACTCTGTAATTGACTGAACTCGTTTCTCTCCTCTTTGGGAAACAGTAAGGGCAATGTGGTTCTTACAGACACAATGGTGGCCCAATATTATCCTATGGAAGGGCGTGAATGGACCTGAGTCATGCAGGGGAATTGCACTTTATAAACCTTTCCAGATTTCTCGACTACCATCTTCTTTCTTCTTTCCTGATCAGCTTCCTACCCACACTGAGTTATCCTTCTACTTCTGGGCTTGATGCAATGCCATGCATGGGAATTTTCCAGCCTGGGTGGCTGCAAGGTGCCAGGTTACACAACCAGGAAGTGTAGGGAAGTTAGTTTCCCAAGCAATGAGTCTTGACCACTGGGAAGTGGGAAATGGGAGAGAGCTGAGCAGATACAGTCCCTCTCCTTCCTCCCCTTCACAGATCCCTCTTAGCTGTGGTTTCTTCTGTGGCCCCTCTGGAAAAATCCGTCTGCCAAGCAAACAAGCTTCAGCTTCCTGCTGTGAATGACTGGGATCAGTGGCCAGCATGGAAATGCATCACGTTGCTTTGCATCTTTTCTCACCTCTTTTCTCTTTTTTCCCCACATCCTCACTTCCATAGGATTTTACCTCCTAAATAAAGTGTCAGCACATTAATCTTTGTCTCAGTCTCTATTTTCTAGATGAACCAGGCTAAGTAAGTAGAACCAAGGAAAGGAAACTTTGTTTACGATTGGGGAAGGTCCATAGTGTCAGGCCTCTGGGTGCTTATCAAGAAGGTTGTAAGATTGTAGAAAAAACTAAAAAGGAAGGCCCTAAAGGCGTGTTTCCCTGACTTAACACTTCTGTTGAGGCAAGCCTCTACAATTGGAGATAAAAAAGGGAATGTGGCCTATTGAAATGTCACAGTGACACAGAGAATGTTAAGGCAGAAGGAATTCAGAACTTAAGGGGAGAAATTCCATAAAGCCTTCTTTCCTATAAGCTACAGTCTAGTTTTTCATCCATCCACCCATCCATCCATCCATCCATCCATCCATCCATCCATCCATCCATCCTCTACTGAGCACCTCCTTTGCATCGGGTACCGCACTAGGTGCTAGGAAATAGCAGTGGAGGGAGATAATGATTCTGGTCCTCATGGAGCCCACATTTTGCAGGGAAGACAGAAAGGACACATATAAATGAAAAGTGCAGGATTAAAGGGGAGAATTTTTTTTTTTTTTTTTTTTTTTTTGCGGTACGCGGGCCTCTCACTGCTGTGGCCTCTCCCGTTGTGGAGCACAGGCTCCGGACGTGCAGGCCCAGCGACCATGGCTCATGGGCCCAGCCGCTCCGCGGCATGTGGGATCTTCCCGGACCGGGGCACGAACCCGCGTCCCCTGCATCGGCAGGCGGACTCTCAACCACTGCGCCACCAGGGAAGCCCGGGGAGAATTTTTTTAGGAGCTTTTGGTGTCAAGAATCAGATGGTCTCCTATTACTACAAGCATATGAATGGAAATGAGCAAGGCAGAAATCTCAAAAGGCTGCCAGGTCTCATGGGAATCCAGATAAAAGCATACAATTCAGCTTCCCTGCATGTGTGGAAACTGGATCTTGTTGGGTTTCTGAATGACTAGATTGTAGGCAGGAACTGTAAGGCCCTTCAGATCCAGTGCAGTGATCCCAGCTCTATTATTTCCATGAATAAGCTACTATAACAAACAGACAAAATACAGGGATTAATCAAGTTAGACATTTCCTCCTTTCTCACATTCTTGCCCATAGGTAGGAGTTGGTCCAAGGCGATGAGGCAGCTCTGCTCCTGGAAGCTGAATGGGGACCCAGGTTCCTTCTGTGTTGTTGCTCTGCCATACCGGGGTGGGTACTGTCTGTATCTACACAGTCCAAGCTGGCTCTCCAGCACTGCATCATCATTTGATCCTGTGAGAAGGGGGGAAATGGAGGAATTGAGTGGGCAAGTTGCTGAAGTGACACACTTCACTTCCACTTGTTCTACTGACAAGAACTAGTCACATGACCACTCCTACTGCCAGGGAGGCATGGAAACAGTCTCTAGCTGGGCTGAAACTCCTATTACTAAAAGGAAGAAAGGGAGAATAGGTACTGGATAAGATGGCCAGAATTAGCACATAATAATCCCAGTTAACATTGAATTTCAGATAAACAACAATTTTTAGTATAAGTATGTCCCATTTAGACATATTCATTGTTTATCTGAAAATTATTTGTCAGGTATCCTCAATTCAAAGCTAACCGTGTGTCCTATATTTTCTGTGTCAACACTAATAATGGGGCACAAAGAGCATTGTCACTTTTGTCACTGATATTGTCTTTTTGCATTGGTTACAAGTGAGCCATTAAGGCACCCAGGTTCAAGGGGAGGGATTAGAACACCTCTTGATGAGGAGGGAGTGACAAGGTCACACTGCAGAAGAGTGTGTGGGATGGAAGTTATGATTGTGGCCAACTTCGGAAAACACAGTTCGCCTTACATGTTTTATCTCATTTGAGCAAATCAAATGTCACCCCTCTTAAACACTAGTTTCATCTCTCTCTTGCACCAAGTCTGTTTAAGAGCACCTGACCCACCCTGGGCTCTCTCCCAGGAATCTGAAATTGGAAATAGAAAGGAAGGAAATGGGAGGAGACCTGGAACAAAGTGTGTGCTCTTTAATGGCAGTGCTCTAGAGAAAAAGTTCATTAGCTGCTATTGAATTCTCAAAACTCACCCTTGGTTTCTTCCTTTTATAAATTTTAATTGTTCAACTCTTCCTTTGATGCCACAAAATACCTCTAGCATCCTTTTATTAACTTCTTCTTCTCTCATTCGGTTTTTTTTTTTTTTTTGGTTTACACTAACTATAGGACACTTCTGTTAATTGCAATCAAAATTTTGCAAGCAAGACATTGCACACAGCCAAATTTAACCTTGAAAGAGGTATAAAAGACGGACACTCTTTGAGGAATATTTGTCATTTCTCCTGAGGCATCTATAAAAGACATCCCTTTTGTCAGCAACAGGACTGAATATGCCACCATGGTTTCTATTTTACTGTTGTTGTCATTGCTGTTTAAAGAAACTATCCACCGTCTGTGTTATCAATAAATAAGAGGTATAGATTTATGGTGACAGCTATCACTCCAGTATTAGAAAGGTAGAATTTGAATACATTTCCACTATTAGACTGGCCAAGAAAAAACTGACCAGTGGAAACTTTATTTACTTTTCTCTCCAATCTAATAAAGAGGGGGGGGGGAAGGCAGTGGGGAGCAAGAAAAACAGAGAGAGGATAAACAGTCCAGGCAGCCTACAAACTGAAGAATCATATTGGGATATAGAAGCATCAGAAATGAGAAAATGCTAAGGAGATACTTCCAGGTAAAGGGTCCTGATATTCAGGCTTAGCTGGGAGGTTTAAAAGATAAACTAATAGGAGAAGTTTTGATAAGAAAGTCTTAGAGGAACACTTCTCGATACCTGAGAGGTATGATTCAGTGCAATGAGAAAAACAAGAGGGGTTGTTGAGCGTTATCTCTGGGGGAGTTGAAAGAAAAGAGCAAATTACTTGTATTCATTTGGGATGGGCCATGTGAGCTCATCAGATCCTTCAGAGCCCTATGAATCATCCTTGGGGTTTCTTAAGGTTTTACGCTCCTAATCATTTAAGCTGCTCTTTTCACGTGTGTCGCGACCAGCACAGTGCCTGCTCTCTGTGATCTTCCTTCTCTGCTCCCTTCCAGCTCCCTGGAGGGGATGGCTGTTGGAAAACATTATAATGACTTATAATGTTCTTGAAGCACAGACCACAAGTTTCTGGATGCCGGGCACCCTTCAGAAAAACTATGAAAGAATCACAACATGCTCAAAAGTGTGACGGACTTAACAATCTGTCACCCAAAACGTGCTGATCATGTGGAACAGTAGCAATCCGATTCATGGCTAACTCTTGTGAAATAGAAACGTGACACTTCAGTGGCTGCCAGGTGGTGCCTAAATAAACTGGGACACTTCACCTTGAAAGCTTTCAGTAAGTGCTGGGAAGCTGTGTCCTGTAAAAACAGAAATAAATGATTTTAAAAGCCCTGGCCTCGGCATAGGAGTAGCTTGGTCCCGTGCTGTACAATGTCCGTCTAATGCTGTTGAGCACTTGCATTGAGGCTAGCTAGTGTGATGGAGGAACTGAAGTTATAATTTTAATTAAATTTTATTAGCTTCAATTTTTAAAATCACGGTGAAATTCACATAACATAAAATTAAACATTTTAAAATGAACAGTTCCATGGCATTTGGTACATTCACAATGCTGTGCAACCACCACCTCTACTCAGTTCCAGAACATTTTTATCACCCCAGAAAAGACCTCGTACTCATTAAGCAATTACTCCTCACTCCTCTTCCCCCAGCCCCTGGCAACCACCAATCTATGTTCTTCTCTATGGATTTACCTATTGCGGACATTTCATATAAACAGAATCATAAAATATGTGACCTTCTGTGTCTGGCTTCTTTACTTAGCATAATGCTATTAATTTCCATGTTAAATTTTAAAACTGATAAACTTGATTCCATTATTGGAAAAACTTTTAAGTATTTTTGGAATTCCTTGGGTATGTGAATCTACTTTTTTTTTTTAACATCTTTATTGGAGTATAATTGCTTTACAATGGCGTGTTAGTTTCTGCTTTATAACAAAGTGAATCAGTTATATATATACATATGTTCCCATATCTCTTCCCTCTTGCGTCTCCCTCCCTCCCACCCTCCCTATCCCACCCCTCTAGGTGGTCACAAAGCACCGAGCTGATCTCCCTGTGCCATGCGGCTACTTCCCACTAGCTATCTATTTTACGTTTGGTAGTGTATATATGTCCATGTCACTCTCTCACTTTGTCCCAGCTTTCCCTTCCCCCTCCCCATATCCTCAAATCCATTCTCTAGTAGGTCTGTGTCTTTATTCCCATCGTACCCCTAGGTTCTTCATGACATTTTTTTTTTGGCATTTTTCACAAAAGTAGAACAAAAAATTTCACAGTTTGTACGGAAACACAAAAGACCCTGAATAGCCAAAGCAATCTTGAGAACGATAAATGGAGCTGGAGGAATCAGGCTCCCTGACTTCAGACTATACTATAAAGCTACAGTAATCAAGACAGTATGGTACTGGCACAAAAACAGAAAGATAGATCAATGGAACAGGATAGAAAGCCCAGAGATAAACCCACGCACATATGGTCACCTTATCTTTGATAAAGGAGGCAAGAATATACAGTGGAGAAAAGACAGCCTCTTCAATAAGTGGTGCTGGGAAAACTGGACAGGTACATGTAAAAGTATGAGATTAGAACACTCCCTAACACCATACACAAAAATAAGCTCAAAATGGATTAAAGATCTAAATGTAAGGCCAGAAACTATCAAACTCTTAGAGGAAAACATAGGCAGAACACTCTATGACATAAATCCCAGCAAGATCCTTTTTGACCCACCTCCTAGGGAAATGGAAATAAAAACAAAAATAAACAAATGGGACCTAATGAAACTTAAAAGCTTTTGCACAGCAAAGGAAACCATAAACAAGTCCAAAAGACAACCCTCAGAATGGGAGAAAATATTTGCAAATGAAGCAACTGACAAAGGATTAATCTCCAAAATTTACAAGCAGCTCATGCAGCTCAATAACAAAAAAACAAACAACCCAATCCAAAAATGGGCAGAAGACCTAAACAGACATTTCTCCAAAGAAGATATACAGATTGCCAACAAACACATGAAAGAATGCTCAACATCATTAATCATTAGAGAAATGCAAATCAAAACTACAATGAGATATCATCTCACACCGGTCAGAATGGCCATCATCAAAAAATCTAGAAACAATAAATGCTGGAGAGGGTGTGGAGAAAAGGGAACACTCTTGCACTGCTGGTGGGAATGTAAATTGATACAGCCACTATGGAAAACAGTATGGAGGTTCCTTAAAAAACTACAAATAGAACTACCATATGACCCAGCAATCCCACTACTGGGCATATACCCTGAGAAAACCATAATTCAAAAAGAGTCACGTACCAATATGTTCATTGCAGCTCTATTTACAATAGCCAGGAGATGGAAGCAACCTAAGTGTTCATCATCGGATGAATGGATAAAGAAGATGTGGCACATATATACAATGGAATATTACACAGCCATAAAAAGAAATGAAATTGAGTTATTTGTAGTGAGGTGGATGGACCTAGAGTCTGTCATACAGAGTGAAGTAAGTCAGAAAGAGAAAAACAAATACCGTATGCTAACACATATATATGGAATCTAAGGGGAAAAAAAAAAGGTCGTGAATCTACTTTTTCAAGTCTAAATTTTTGAAATCTAAATACAAAGCAATAATTTCCAATCAAATTTATCATCTCGGGAGTTCCCTGGTAGTCCAGTGGTCAGGACTTGGCACTTTCACTGCCGGGACCCAAGTTCAATCCTTGGTTGGGGAACCAAGATGCCGCAAGCCGCACGGCACGGACAACAAATTTATCATCTCAATTGAGATATGCTGTAAGTATAAAATAAGAAAGAATGTAAAAGATCTAATTTATCTTTTTTAAAATTTATTTATTTATTTGTTTATTGGCTGCGTTGGGTCTTTGTTGCTGTGCGTGGGCTTTCTCTAGTTGTGGTGAGCGGGGGCTACTCTTCATTGCAGTGTGCGGGCTTCTCATTGCGGTGTCTTGTCTTTATTGTGGAGCACGGGCTCTGGGTGCCTGGGCCTCAGTAGTTGTGGCATGCGGGCCCAGCAGCTATGGATCACGGGCTCCAGAGAGAAGGCTCAGCAGCTGTGGCACACAGGCCCTGTTGCTCTGCAGCATGTGGGATCCTTCCAGACCAGAGATTGAACCCGTGTCCCCTGCATTGGCAGGCGGATTCTTAACCACTGCACCACCAGGGAAGCCCTCTTTTTTAAAAAATATTGATTACATGTTGAAATGATAGTATTTTGGAAAACTAAGTTTAATGAAATGTATTACTAAAATTAATTTCAACGGTTTCTTTTTATTCTTTTCATTGTGGGTACTAGAAAATGTAAAATTATTGTGTGGGGAAAAAAATTATGCATGTGGCTCACATTATATTTCTATTGGACAGTGTTGGTCTAGTCAAAAGATCTAACTCGGGCTTCCCTGGTGGCGCAGTGGTTGAGAGTCCGCCTGCCGATGCAGGGAACATGGGTTCGTGCCCTGGTCCGGGAAGATCCCACATGCCGCGCAGCGGCTGGGCCCGTGAGCCATGGCCGCTGAGCCTGCGCGTCCGGAGTCTGTGTTCCGCAACGAGAGAGGCCACAACAGTGAGAGGCCCGCGTACCGCAAAAAAAAAAAAAAAAAAGATCTAACTCAAACTAGATACTAATTCAAAAAAATTTTTGAGCACCTACTGTGAACTTTTTTTTTTTTTTTTTTTTGCCATGTCACATGGCATGCAGGATCCTAGTTCTCTGACCAGGGATCGAACCCATGCCCCCTGCAGTGGAAGCACAGAGTCCCAACCACTGGAACGCTAGGGAATTCCCTACCATGAACTTTTTTTTTTTTTTTTTTGCTATCATGTGAAAAAGTTGGTTAGAAATAATGTTTGCCAATTTTATTGACCTTTCCTTAGACTTTACCCTGGACCAGAAATTGGTTATGCGTTAAACTGGGGAGTTTGATAAAGCTTTCCTCCTCTCCTGCCAGTTACTGATGTTCATACAGATCAGAATCACTAGGAAATGTTTTATGATACAATCATTAAAATATTTTAAATGAGGGAAAATAAGGGATGTTTGCTGGCCTCCCTGCTTTTTAACTCATACTTAATGATATACTCTCAGTTTTGAATGAAACAGAAGTATGCATCTTTCTGCTATTGAGAACAGAAAATAAGCACTTGTTTATGTACATTCACTCATCAACATATTGGATGGATATTGTGTGCACTATGATTGGTGTTGAGTATTCAGCAGCAAAAAACCAAACAAGGTACCTGTTCTCAGGAAGCTTACATTCCAGTGAAAGAAGACAGAAAACCAATGAATACGATAATCATAGATTCTGACAAGTTCTATGGAAAAAAATTAATATAATGATTTGGTAAAGAGTAACTTTATCAAATGGTGGGGAGCGTGTGTGTGTGTGTCTCTAATTTAGGTCAGGTAACTGGGCAATCTCTTTGAGAAGATGACATTTGAGCAGACACTTGAAGAAAAAGGATTCAGCCATAGGAAGAGCCATGGGAAAGGCAGTCCAGGCAGAAGGCACAACAGACGCAAAGGCCTTGAGTTGGAGGAGAGTTTGATGTGTCTGAAGAACAGAAAGGAAGTCATATGACTAGGATGTGGTGAGCAAAAGGGAAAGGGATAGGAGATGGGATTGGCAAGCAGGAGCCAACAGCAGCCAGTAGGTCATATTAAGAAGTCTAAATTTTATTTTAAGGGTAATGGGGAGCCATTGAAGGTTTTAGAGCACAAGAGTAACCAGATGCTTTTTTTTTTTCCACACAGATGATCCAGTAGTAGCTTCAACGACAGCTGACCCTGTTCTATAATTGCCAGAAAGACTTAAGAACTGATTGGTTTGGGTAGGTGCCCTCCAATATTCAATAGTATTTTAGTTAATAATTCCATATACCAAGACAACTTGCATGTACCCTGTTTGCACCAGGGGCCCAAGAACTCCCAGGAGATAACTCATCAAAAGGAAAGACAGATCAGTCAAATAAATAAGTCAGACTCAAAATAAGGTTAATATTTGGCTAGAGTTTGGATGGGTGATTTCTGATGAGTGCGGTGTACCTGTCACTCAGATTAGTTCTCACGACCAGTCCTTATGGACTTACCATGCCTGAGTTTTATGTGGCTATGGCTGTAAGTAAAAACTAAGGGGGTTGTTTAATGAAAACCTCTTCTTGGTCCCCAAAGCAATGTTGGTCTAGCATCTCATCAACACGGTGGAACACAGAGTGGCTGGGAGGCATTCCCCTCGACTGAACATCACCATTGAACATCCAACTGCTTTGGCACCTGGCACCTTGTGTTAGTTAGTACCTGATAGGAGGCAGGAGTGCCTGGTAGGAAAGGTGATACCCAGTGATACAAGGTGGAGATGACTCTTGGATAAAGTGGAAGTCAGTCAAGGTAGTCGGTCATAAGCAGCAGAAATAGCAGCATGCCTGGTTGGTACAGGGGTGCCCAGAATAGGAGAAAAAGAGGAAAAAATCCACAAACATCGTAGCTGACTAGACTTGTTTCTGACCATATGTGACTCCCTCCTGGGCACCCCCAGAAATCCTGATAGGGAGTGAACTTTGCAGGAGCCTGGAGTTCTACAATAAATAGCAGATGAGGGTACGGTGAGCTGTTTTGGGCTGGGTTCCCCAAGAAGCTCATTCTGAGACAAGGATTCAAGGGCAGGTAGTTTATTTGGGCAACGATCCCAGGAAACAACAGGATGGGGAGAGGGAAAGGGCGACACAGAAAGGAAGACAACCAATAAAGGGCATGTGGCAAGCAAGTGACTGCTACAGGCAAGTGGAGCTCAGCATCCCCAGAGGGCACTGGGATACTGCAGATAACAGGCCTCACATTATCTCAGTGGAAGGAGAGGAAGCTGGGAGATTCCTCTACCAACACCCATCCATCACTGGGTGGGGCTGTTTCTAGGGAAACAAACTCTTTGGAACTTCCAGGCCATCCTGCTTGCTGGCCGGGTGTGCTTCCACAGCCAGAACAAAGCCCTCACTCAGTCACAAGTGTAGCAATGAGCATCCTTTGGTGTATAGAGAGGAGTGTTGAGGGACTCTGGGCAGGGCCCCAGCTGCATCTACTACACAAGAGACTACACCAGGCTACAAGCATAGAGGAATTTATCATATAGTCTCATTTCTGGCCCAATTTCAGTCCTCATTCTTATTTTGTTTTTCTTTTTCTCCCTTCTCTCCTACTTATAATTTATGCAATCTGGCTGTTTGATGTATCCTTGTAAGCTGCCTTAAATCTTTTTCTGGAACACAGCAGCACATAAATAAATAAACACTAGCAAGGTTTAACATTTTCCCTTTATTTATTGACTATTTTTCCCTTCTATGAACTTCTTGGACCAGAGCCTCATTTACCTGCATCTAGCTCTGTGCTGGGCACATCAGAGGCATTTTATCATCATTCTGTAGACCGGCACAAAGATATACAGTTGGTTTATAAACTGACTCTGTGACCAGAAGCAGATACAGAGGCACAGGACTCTCTGGCCCCTTCTTTCTTGAACCCAGTGCTTAGAACAGTGCCTGCACATAACAGGTGCTCGGTAAATATCTGTTAAATGAAAGAATGAGACTTGGAGGACCTATATCCATAAGGGTTCCCATAAATCATCATTTAGAAATCCATCAACATACTGGAATTGTGTGCTTTGTAAGGTCAAACTTGCCCTGGAAACCACTATCATGTGGATGTACTTATTTTCATGAGCACAAGCTGGAAGGCAGGGACTAAAGATAGATCTAGAGATGGTGTTTTAAAGTATATACCCAGCAGGCTCCGTGCATCTCAGAACACCCAGTGCTAACTCAAATGCAGTCCGTTTATGAACGTAATCTTTGCTTGTAGGTGTCCTGGCAAACTGTTCTCAATAACATCCCTATTGAGAAACTGGGTTCCTCAGGAATCTCAGATGCTAGAAACTGAGTGACTGCTTTACATCCCATGAATCATGAAGAAATTGTTGTTTAAGTGGTGGGTCACATGCATGTAGGTATCTGGGTTTTTTGTTTTGTTTTGTTTTTTGCTGTAATACTTTTCCCCTTAAGAGGCAAGCACAGTAGTTTTATTTAATAAAACACTAACTAGAAATTTTTATTTTGGCTGCATTGCACAGCGTATGGGATATTAATTCCATGACCAGGGACTGAACTCGGGCTCTCAGTGGTGAGAGCATGGCGTCCTAACCACTGGACCACCAGGGAATTCCATAAAACACTAACTAGAAATTTAAAAGTTTAGCCTTTGAAAAACAAATTTTTCCGTTTAATAAATCAGCATTACCCATAAGTAGGTTACTTCTAGGAAGCTCCATTTTTATGTAGATCTTAGCAAAGAAGGAGAGAGAAATAGTTTGGCACTTCTGCTATTTGTGTTTAAATTAAGATAAAATTTACATAATATAAAATTCATCCTTTTAAAGTGAACAATTCAGTGGTTTTTAGTATATTCACGATGTTATGCAAACAACACCACTATCTAATTCCAGAACTGTTTCTTCACCCCCAAAAGAACCCTATACCCATTAGCAGTCATTTCCTATCCCCCCCTCTTCCCAGCTCCTGGCAACTGCTAGTCTATGTGGATTTGCCTATTCTAGATATTTCATATAAATCGAATCATACCATATGTGACCTTTCCTTTCTGGCTTCTTTCACTTACCAGGATGATTTTAAGTTTCATATGTTGTAGCATGTATCAGTACTTCCTTTTTTTACGGCTGAAGAATATTCCATTGGTGTATGGATACACCACACTTTGCTTATCCATTCACCCATGGACAGACACTTGGCTGTTTCTACTTTTTGGCTATTGTGAATAAGGTTGCAGTGAATGCTGGCATACAAGTATCTGTTCAAGTCCTTGCTTTCAATTCCTTTGGGTGTCTACCTAGGAGTGGAATTGCTAGGTCATATGAGAATCACCTGTTTTCCAAAGTGGTTACACCATTTTACATTCACACCAGCAATGTATGAGAATTCTAATTTCTCCACATCCTCACTAACACTTGTTATTCTGTGTGTGTGTTCAAAGTATAGCCAACCTGGGACCTCCCTGGTGGTCCAGTGGGTAAGACTCAATGCTCCCAATGCAGGGGACCCGGGTTTGATCCTTGGTAGGGGAACTAGATCTCGCATGCATGCTGCAACTAAGATCCCACATGCCGCAACTAAAAAAAAGATCCCACGTGCCATAACTAAGGTCTGGCACAGCCAAAAAATAAAAATAAAAATAAAATAAAGTATAACCATCCTAATGGGTGTGAAGTGGTATCTTGTGGGTTACCTCTGTTATTTTTTTTGAAAATTTAAGTTTCCCCCTGTCCTGGAAAGAAACATCCATTTTCCCCCCATCTTTCCTCTTTCATACACTTTTGTTTTGTTTTGCTTTTAGAACAATTTTAGGTTTACAGAAAATTGAGCAGACAGTATAGAGAGCTGCCATATACCTCTTCTCTCTTCCTGTCACAGTTTTCCCTCTTAGTGACATCATACATTAGTGTGATATATTTGTTACCATTGTTGAACCAATATTGATACATTATTATTAACTAAAGTCCCTAGTTTACACTAGGGCCCTTCTTTGTGCTGTACATTGGTATGGGTTTTGACAAACACGTAATGTTATATATCTATTACTGTAGTATCACACAAAGTAGTTTCATTACCCTGAAGATCCTCTGTGCTCTACTTATTCATTCCTCCCTCCCTCCCCCAAAGTGCTGGCAACCATTGATCTCTTCCTGTCTCTTTTAACTAGAATCATTTTTACTTTTGACTATAGTTTTGTCTATTCCAGAGTGTAATGTAGTTGGAATCATATAGAGTTTAGCCTTTTCAGAATGACTGCTTTCACTTGTTTGTTTACCTTTTGAAGGACATCTTGGTTGCTTTCAGATTTGGGCAATTATAAATAAAGGTGCTATAGGCATTCTCAGATTGAGTGATGACCTGGAGAAGCCAATGCCATTGAACGACTGTTTATTACTTACATTCCTGAGAGAAGGGGACATGCCATGCCACTCAAGGCCACAGGGAAGGCATCAGGTTTTGATCAGGAGGCAGAAGCAGGAATAAGAGAAAAGCCTAAGCCAGAGCCTTTACTGGAGTTTCTGCAGAAAAGGAGAGACAGTTAAACAGTTTAGGATGGGCTCCTTTGAATAATTCCAGTGGGCTCTAGGGCATAGGAGCTGTCTTCAGTTGTCTGGGACCTGATTCTGGGATGATTTAAGACAGAGGAAATATTGAGTTCGTATGTGAGTTACATAAGCAGGTGGGTGGGGACGTGGCACTGGGTCAGGTGGTCTGTGCATGACTAGACATATTCCAGGCAAGCAGTCCACCTCCCCTAGGAATTAGCTAGCCCTATAAGGGCAGTCTCCTCTCAAGTCTGAAAGGTCCCCCAGGATGTCAAAACATCATAAGATACAGAAAATAAAAAACATGATGAATACACTGAGTTTCCCTATAGGGATGGTTTTGGGATAGGTTCTCTAGAAGCAGATGCTTACATGGGGTTTGGAAAACAAAATGCTTATTAAGGATCAGCCCCTCTGAAAGGAAAAGAAAAGTCTAGTTGCAATACTAGCTTGGCAAAGGCTTGGCCAACCCAGAGGGAAGCTCTGGAGTGAGGACTGCCCATCAGACTGTCCCGCATCTGGAGGAAATGGGCAGCCGTTATAGCCTGGCCTTGCTTGGTCAGCAGTGCAGGCTGCTCTGGGAAGGACGTGACCTTGAACGAGGCAGCTCTCAGCCCCTAAGGCAGACCCTGAAGGAGCTGACAGCTGGGGGCCATCTGCTGACCCCACTCCCTGCAGGTGGACAGCAAGTCCTTCCTCAAGGGGGAATGCGGGCGGCACATCTGTGACCGCCTCAGGGATCCTGTTCCAGTTGGCCTCAGCAGTTGCTGGCTTAAGGACATACTCTTACTGGCTACCTTTCTTTCCCTGCCTCACTTCCACACTCTCCTTTACCTCCCTAATAAACTACTCTCACCGAAATCTTTATCTTAGAGTCTGCTTTTGGGGGAACTGAAACCAAGACACATCCAACTCACCTTTAGAGTGATGTCCCTTGGGGCCGTTCTGGCAGTTTCCAGTTATATAAATGTACTTTTCTTGCATTACATATACTTAGGGTGATTCCAGTCCTGGTTTGTTCAACATAATTCCTGTTTAATATGTTGCCCTGATGTTCCATTCCATTGATGCCCCTTTTTATCTTAAAACTATCCTGGTTTGGATGATACATTTTATGATCAACCTACAACTCTTTAAAGTGAGTGACCCTTAATAAGATCCATGGACAGGGAAAAGTGGTTTCTTTTGATCTTGAATGCCATCAACTCATAGTTTATTGGGGGTGAATCATCCAATTTTAGAGCTGGAAGCAACTCTATGGCTGGCTTATCCATTGACTCTGCCTTTGACTTATCCATTGACTCAACCTTTCTTTTTTTTTTTTTTAACTATTGGAATGCACATGGTTGGATATTCACATTTATAACAATCCCATGGGACTTCCCAATATGCCAGCTGTAACTCCACTCCTTTCCTCCTACCAGGAAAGCATATTGAATGCTGGCAAGAATTAACGTTGTTACAGGGATAATGTATTATTTTTAAAAAGATGAATCATTCTCAAGTCCTGGTACTTTAACCATTAGCATCAAATCAGTCATGACACAGTTCATGACTGATTGAATTTGAGAACTGCTGATCTCATTCTAAATCCCTGCATTACATAAAGAAGTCATTTAGCCACATGGTGGCTCCATCTTCTCACCTGGAAATGGGGATGCTAAAATCCCCTTCCCTGTCTGGCTGAGTTATGGTGGAAGGCAAATGAGATAATGAATGTAAAAGCTTTGGGAAAGGGACTTCCCTGGTGGCGCAGTGGTTAAGAACCCGCCTGCCAATGCAGGGGACACAGGTTCGAGCCCTGGTTTGGGAAGATCCCACATGCCGCGGAGCAACTAAGCCCGTGCACCACAACTACTGAGCCTGCGCTCTACAGCCCGCGAGCCACAACTACTGAGCCCGTGTGCCACAACTACTGAGCCTGCGCTCTACAGCCCGCGAGCCACAATTACTGAGCCCGTGTGCCACAACTACTGAAGCCTGCGCACCTAGAGCCTGTGCTCTGCAACAAGAGAAGCCACCGCAATGAGAAGCCTGCGCACTGCAATGAAGAGAGCCCCTGCCCGCCGCAGCTAAAGTCCATGCACAGCAATGAAGACCCAACACAGCCAAAAATAAAGTTAAATAAATTTATATTAAAAAAATGCTTTGGGAAGTATAAATCCTTTGAACCAATGGAAGCCATTGTGGTGGTATCTGCAGATGGGAAGAAGCAGCCATATTTGCTAAGCATTTTCTAGAGCCACACCAGAATTTACAAAATAGCTGAATTTGCACCCATCTGGTTTGCACAGTACATCTACGAGTGAAAATTTTACCAGTGCTCCTGGTCATTATGTGAATTCTCTTTACAACTTTGCTAAGATGCCTTAGTCAAAACCCAGTGGCTGCAAGAGAAAAAATCCAACATGAATTAGCTTGAATAAATTGGCTCACATAATGAAAACATGGGAACGTCCTGGTTGGAGTTGGCCACAGCGATGGCTGGAACCCGAGACTGGAACATCGCAAGGATTCTCTGTGTCTCTCACCCATGCTGTTCTCTATGTATTGGCTTCGTTTTCTCAGAACAGCTTCTTCAGTAGGTGTGGGCATGGCTACTGAATGCTGGGCTCCCATCTTTACCTCTTTGTGATCAGAGAGGAGAGATACCCTTTTCCCCTCCCTGCCCACTCAGATTAGTTAGAAGAACCCTAGAGAGGTACTCTGATTGGCCCACCCGTGGACCAATCACTGTATTCCACGAAATAACCTGTAAACTAAGCCCGTTAAGCCAGATGCCCACACCTCAGATCAATTACTCAGGGCTTCTCATGTACACAGTTGCTTCAGGGATTTTTGGGAGCTGGCAACCATCAGATCTGCGCCTATCATTCAGTGAAAATAAAGTCTTATAGATTGTCAAACCTTTATTCCTAATGAATCTTTTATATTCCTAGAGCTATAAATAGTAAATCCTTTCCTTTTCCTTCCAAATGCAAATATTTTGAATTTTTAATGATTGCTTTCCAAAGCCTACTTTCAGAATCACTCTTCAAAAGGTTTGTGCCAACGTATACTCCCACAAACAGATGGTGGTAGGCATTCTTGAATTGTAAACTGTCACTGATCTATGCTGGTGGTTCTCCATTGAGGGTGATTGTGACTTCCCAGGGTATAATGGCAATGTCTGGAGACATTTTTGATTGTCACAACTGGGGTGATGCTACTGGCTTCTAGTGGGTAGGAGGACAGGATGCTGCTAGACATCCTGCAATGCACAGATAGCAGCTCCCAACAACGAAGAATTATCTGGTCCAAAATCTCAATAGTGCTGAAGTTGAGAATTTCTGATCTATGCAAACAGACATGGTCTTTATTTTTGTATATAGAGAAGTCTCAACAAGAAGACTTGCCTCGACAGAAAAACTTTGGCAGCACACTCTATGGCTGGTCTTGGCATAGGGAGGTACACTTGAAGTCCTATTTTCCCAATCTGGGAGGAGGGCATTGAACATGGCAGGTAAAAGTTTTCAAAGCGCCCAGTTAAACTGCTTGGAAAACTCACTCTCCCAAGCTCTGCTGGACTCTGTTTTAAGGATAGTATTTAAAACACTTCAGCAAAAAGAGGGATGGCTCAGTAAACAACTGAATGTGAGAATTACCCATGCTTGGTTTATTTCTATTCTGATTCTTGGAAAATAATAGTCATATACTATCATTAAGGAAATTTAATGCAGGACAAAGTAGAATGTAAGAAAACCCCCACTAACAGGGTCTGGTCTCAGCAAATTATACAACAGGAAATAATTTAGCTTTCAGCTTCCTGGTTTTGTATCTTTCTCCATGTCACTCACTGCCTCCCTCTACCCATTGACCCCAACTAATGGTACCACTTGCTGCTTCTTTTTAGAAGTAGTAAAATGAGGCAGTAAAGAGTAGACTCTGGCATTAGCCCACCTTAATTCAAAGCCTGACTCTGCTAATTACTATTGGTGCAACTTTGGGCAAATTACTTAACTAAGTTTCCTCATCTGTAAAGTAGAGATGATAATAGTGCCTCCTCATAGGGTTGTTGTGAGGGTTAAATAGGTAATATACACAAAGAACTTAGAGCAGTGCCTGGAACATACCAAGTACTATGTAAGTGTTAGTAATGTTATTTTCAATTCTCTACCACTTTATCAAAACCTGATGTTAGACCAATACCCAGTTTGAAGGCTTAAATGAATGGGAACAACTGAGTATGGAGTGATGGTGATAGCCTTTGGGTTTAAGAACCTGAAATCTCAGGACTTCCCTGGTGGGCCAGTGGTTAAGACTCTGCACTCCTAATGCAGGGGGCACGGGTTCCATCCCTGGTCAGGGAACTAGAGCCCACCTGCCACAACCAGAGATCCTGTATGCTGCACGCTGCAACAAAGATCCTGCGTGCTGTAGCTAAGACCCGGCACAGCCAAATAAATAAATAAATATTTAAAAAAATTTTTTTAAAGAACCTGAAATCTCAACTGGACAGTACCCCACATACAACCCAGCCAACACATTCTCTACATACTTAAAGCTCATCCAGGAATAGAAATATCTAGAGCAGGGGTGGGCAAACGATAGTCTGAAGGCCAAATCCAGCAAGTGTTTTGTTTTTATAAGTAAAGTTTTTCAGAACCCAGCCAACACCCATTTTTTAATGTATTATCTAAGGTTGCTGTTGTGCTATAATGGCAGAACTGAGAATTCACAATGGCGGAGTTGAGTAGTCACAACAGAGACTGTACAACTTGCAAATCCTCAAATATTTCATCCACCACAGGACAAGTTTGCTGGCCTCTGCTCTAGACCCTTGCGACTCAAAGTAGCAGTCTGTGTACCTACAGCATCAGCATCACCTGGGGGCTGGTTAGAAATGCAGAGTCTCAGGCCCCACCCCAGACCAAATGCATCAGAAGCTGCATCCTCAGGGAGTTTGTGTGACAGTAAGACTGGAGGACACTACATAGAGTACACTTGCTTTCCAAGGAAGAGTAATTTATGTGACTTTCAGGGTTCCTTCTAACGCTAAGCTTCAAGTGAAGAACTTAGTTGATTCCTTTTTACTTTTTGTTTAAAATTAATTTATTTTATTTATTTTTGGCTGTGTTGGGTCTTTGTTGCTGCACGTGGGCTTTCTCTAGCTGCGGTGAGTGGGGGCTGCTCTTCGTTGTGGTGTGCGTGCTTCTCATTGCGGTGGCTTCTCTTAGTGTAGAGCACGGGCTCTAGGGCGCTTGGGCTCAGTAGTTGTGGCACATGGGCTTAGTTGCTCCACGGCATGTGGGATCTTCCTGGAGCAGGGATCAAACCTGTGTCCCCTGCATTGGCAGGCAGATTCTTAACCACTGCGCCACCAGGGAAGTCCCCTTTTTACTCTATTTTAAAAATTTACTTTTAATTGAGCTATAATTGACAAGTAAAATTATATTACTTTTAGGTGTACAACAGAATGATTTGATATATGTATACATTGTGAAATGATTACCAGAATAAGTTTAGTTAACCTCCATCACCTCACATAAGTTTTTTTTTCTTGTGATGAGAAATCTTAGCAACTTTCAATTGTACAATACAGTATTGGTATCTTAGTTGATTCTTATTTGTCTCTCACTGATCTGAAATCTTAAACTTTGGGGGTATTACTTGAAATTAATAAATTTTGAGCTGGAAAAAACTTTAGAGATGCCATTTCTTTCTTCTCCCTCTTCTTGGTCCATTTTCCTCTTCTTTGTCACTTTTCAGGGTTTATTTATTTATTTATTTATTTGCCTTCTACCCAGAATAAAACTAAAGAAGTAATATCAATTTGGTTGTAGCCAGCGAACTAGGAATCAGATAACGTGGGTTCCAGCCTCATCTGAACTCTGCTCTTTCCCTGCGGCAACGGCCTGTGCAGGCTGGGTCTCAGTCTCTTCACCTGCAAAATGGGAATAATTTTACGTGCTCAGGGCCTCCCTCACAGGATTGCTATGAGGACAAGTTGCAATACTGTATGTGAAAATGCTCCATCATTGGTAAAGGAGCATAAAAATGTAGGGAATTATTTATAGATTGCCTGGCATAGAGCCTTGAATACAGTAGGTGCTGCATAACTGTTGGGTAGAATTTTTTTTTTCTTGTGGGAACTGCTCCAATAACAGCCAGCAGATGGCAGCAAAAAGCAAGCTTCCCCTCAGAGGCTCCCTCTGGTCCGCTCCCGGGGTTTTACAGTAGTAACGTAACTGAAGGTTCTCCCTGATTTCTAACAGATTCATACCCCTTCACTCACTTTCTGCCCACATTTTTGAGGGCACTAGGGACTGGGCCTGCTGGGGCCGATGGAGAAGTTGGCTCTGAGTGAACTCATCCATTTCCATTTCTCCGACTATTGCCTTTGTTCCAATGACACTCAGGTCTCCATCACCAGCCCCATCATCTTTCTTGATGGCACAGCTGACCATCTAGTCACTCAACAGTATCCACATAATGCATCTGGTCCAAAACTGAACACATTGCTTTTCTCTCCAAATCTGCTTTTGCTCCTATGTCCTTATTTGCACCACTGTCCAACAAGTCACGAATGGAGAAACCTCAGGATCATCTATGACTCTTCCCTCTCCTTCATTCTCCACATCCAATCAATCACCAAATCCTGCTAACACCACCGCCTGAAAAACACTAGGGAAAAACACAACTCCAAAGCAGATACAGACTCGTTTTTAAAACATTCACAGAAAAAACACTGAAAAACACACATCGAACTGTTTCACTGTTTGGAAGACTGGTGTTTTCTTTGTGCCTTCCGCTTTTCTTTGTCTTCTAAAATTTCTGCACTGAGCTTGTGATTCTTCTGAAATTAGAAAATTTTAAAACCTACAATAAATGTTATTTTTCTCCCAAAAGTATACGTACACACAATTGCTAGGACATCACACATAGCTCTAGTGTACTAACATGCAAAAATAATTTGGCCGTGAGTACAATATTTTGCCAGGCATCTGTGGTGAGGCTGCACAGTGGATCAGCTGGCACGGTGACCCTGTAAGCCCTTCATTAAAAATGTCACTTCCAGGCTTCCCTGGTGGTGTAGTGGTTGAGAGTCCGCCTGCCGATGCAGGGGTTCGTGCCCTGGTCCGGGAAGATCCCACATGCCGCGGAGCGGCTGGACCCGTGAGCCATGGCCCGCAGAGCCTCTGCGTCCGGAGCCTGTGCTCCGCAACGGGAGAGGCCACAACAGTGAGAGGCCCGCGTACCGCAAAAAGAACAAAACAAAAAAACGGCACTTCCTCCACACATGGCTCCCAGAAGCACTTCATTTTTGGATCCATTTATTTAATGTGGAAAAAATTTCTGCTGTAGAAATTCATTGTTATCTCAAGTTTATACAGAAGATATTTTCTTCTCATGGAGTAGAGTGCCAATACCTCTGAAGGGAAGCAGAGCCCTGCCCGAGTCCTTCTTTCAACAAACATTTATAGGGCGCTGACTTAATGCCCTAGTTTTAGGAGTCTGGGTTCCAGAGGTGAAGGAGACATTCGAGGTCCCTGCTCTTAAGAAGAGGACATCATATAGCTGGTAAACAGATGAGCAAGATGGTTACAAAGAGTAATAATGCGAGGGTGGTGAGGGAGAAAAACTAAATCAGTAGGGGTGGCTAATTTGGGGTTGTGTGATCATCCCATAGGAGGGCACATTTGAACCAAGAAATAAACTACAAGATGGAGCTAGCCATCTGCAGAGCTGCTGATAGAGCCCAGCCAGAGGGAATGGCAAGTAGAAAGGCCCTGGGGCAGGAACAAACTTGGCTTATTTGAGGAAGAAAAAGGCCAGTGTGGTTTTCGAGAGGTAAGCCAGTGAGGAGCAATGGGGCAGATGAGGGGGAGAAGGTGGACAGAGTTCAAGCAGGGTCTTGTAGTTTATTGATAGAGGTTGGATTTTACTCCAAGTTAAAAACCAACAATATACAATAGCTTACACGTATGTATTATGTACCTACTATGTGCAGGTACTGTTCTAAGCATTTTACAAGTATTGTTTCATTTAATCACTACAACAACCCTGTGAAGCAGGGATTATTATAATCCTTATTTTTCCCGAGAAGAAAACAGAGTCATAGAGACTTAAATAACTTCAGGTTACACAGGTAATAAGCAGCTGAGCTGGGATTTGAACTCTGGATGGAGTTCTACTTCTGTACACTGTCCAGTGAACCAGGCATCTGAACTCTACATCTAATGTGACCAGAAACAAAAAGCTTGTTCCAAACCAATTCCATCTTTGCCACTGTGAGATCATCACAATAATTTGTATAAATAGTTGGAAAAGTCACTTGCTTAACAAAAACATATCAAATACCTTCAATGTGCCAAGTATTGTGTGGATTGTGGGGTTTTTTTTGTTTTTTTTTTGCAGTACGCGGGTCTCTCACTGTTGTGGCCTCTCCCGTTGCGGAGCACAGGCTCCGGACGCGCAGGCTCAGCGGCCATGGCTCACGGGCCCAGATGCTTCACGGCATGTGGGATCTTCCCGGACCGGGGCACGAACCCGTGTCCCCTGCATCGGCGGGCGGACTCTCAACCACTGCGCCACCAAAGAAGCCCGGATTGTGTTTTTTATACATTTCTATCATTTTGTCTCCTCAAAGCCAGCATCTTAAAAAAATCTGATAAATGACTTCCTGCTTCAGAACTCCACACCATCTTGCCACCATTGTCAGCCATCGCTTAATAATGGTGGTAATGAGCAAAACAGCCAGGGAGCCAGCCCTTTTATACCAAGAGTAGAAATAATAGAAACAATCTCTTAAATTGCGATAGCTTTTAACCGTTCTCCAAAGGCTTCCCTACTTGCTATTTAACTTGATCTTCTCAACAATCCCTACTCTTTTCCAGTTGGATGTGCCTGTGTGACTTGCTTTTGACAACGAATTGTGAGCAGGAATGACAGCATAGCTTGGTGGGGCTTTGAAGAGCCAGTTCGTGATTCACCACAGCTTTTCCCTTGGTCATGACCACCAATGGCTCTCAAGATGATGGCGGCTCCATCAGCCTGAATCCCAGGGTGACTATGATGAACAGAGCCTCTTGTCAACAGAAGATGGGCATTTAGTGTGAGCAGGAAATAAACCTTTGCTGTATTAAGCCATTGAGATTTTGAGTTTGTTGCCTTGGTATAACCTAGGCTAGTGGTTCTCGAATTTGAGCCTGCATCAGAATCAACAAAAGACCTTGTTAAAACACAAAATGCTGGCCCCTCCCTTAGATTTTCTGATTCAGCACATCTGGGGTGGAGCCTGATAATTTGCATTTCTAACGAGTTCCTCAGGGCTGCTGCTGCTGCTGCAGGGACCATACTTTGGGAATTATTACCTCGCCTCTCTTTACCAATTCAATATTATCCCAAGGAAATATTACTCAGCCATAAAAAAAGAATGAAATAATGCTATTTGCAGCAACATGGATGGACCTAGAGATTATCATACTAAGGGAAGTCAGTAAGAGAAAGACAAATACCATATGATATTACTTATATGTGGAATCTAAAATATGATACAAATGAACTTATCTATGAAACAGAAACAGAGTCACAGATACAGAGAATGGACTTGTGGTTGTCAAGGGGGAGGTGACGGGGGAGGGAAAGATTGGGAGTTTGGGATTAGCAGGTGTAAACTATTATATATAGGCTGGATCAACAACAAGGTCCTACTGTATAGCACAGGGAACTATACTCTATATCCTGTGATAAACCATAATGGAAAAGAATATGAAAAAGAATATATATATATAACTGAATCACTTTGATGCACAGCAGATAATATAACACTGTAAATCAACTATATTTCAATAAAATTTAAAAAAATATATTATCCTAAGGAAATCAAAGCTCAGGCAAAGCTTGTTCATTCCTTCATGTATTTACTAAGCCAGCTACGTGCCAGGCGCTAACCTAAGTTCTGCATAATCAGTGACAAACAAAGCAGACACAATCCTTGCCCTCTTGTCTCATTAACTAGTGATTTGCTCAAGTGTACACAGCTAGTGGTGGAGCTAGCAGTTGAATCTGTGTCTTCTTACTCAAAATCCAGTATGTATTCCATTATGCAATAAGCAACATTGACAAACACCTCCTTGGTTGCTATTTATTTCCCCCTTCAATATCTTCTAATATGGAGGTAACTCTTAGTTCGGGGTAATTCTCAGACCCTTTGTTTGTGGATGGGTTTGCATTTGCAAGTTTGGAGAAGGAAGCTTCAGTGGGGGTGAGGAATGTGAGGGGTCCTCAGCCCTGTGAGGAGACAGGAGAAGAAGGGAAGCCTCCCTGATGGCAGCTGCAGAAAGAGAGAAGTGAGTACGGAAGTGCTGTAGGTACTGTGATGCGCTGTCCAGATTCCCCTTCAAGGATGAAGGACTTACTCTCCCAGCTGCTTGGTGTATTGCTGGCTGGCAGTCCTCAGCTCTCAGCTCCCTATGAGGACTACCTCTCCTAAAGAGAGCCACTTCATCCAAGGTCTCAACCCATTCCTATAACCAATAATTGATGGGGGACCAAAAAGCTCTGAAAGGCCAACCCAGCTCCAGCGTTCTTCACAGGGCCAGCCTTTGGGGTGACTGCATCACAGCTCAACTTTTCCCAGTCCTGCTTTCCTTCCGTCCCTTCCCAAAGGTTGGGGTCCCAAGAGCACTCTTTAATAAACACCTTTCATGCTAATCTTCACCTCAGAGTCTGCTTTCCAGCAACCCAACCTGTGACAGGGGATTTCAAGGTATCTGCTGTGGGGTACCTTGAATCTAAATCTTCTCCTGGTCCCTTTCAAAAGCTTTGGTGAAATTGGCATTTCTCACTCATGCTTTTGTGAGACAGCATTATAGTGGATAAAATGATGTCCTCCCCAACCAAAAGAATTTTTTTTCATGCCTACATGGAACCTAAGAATGTGACCTTATTTGGAAGTAGAGTCTTTGCAGATGTAACTAGTTAAGGATCTCAAGATGAAATCATTCTGGATTTAGTCTGGGCTCTAACTCCAAGGACTGGCATCTTTATAATATGAGGAGAGGAGGCAGGGAGGCCCACATGCAGAAGAAGGCCACGTGAAGACAGAGGCTGAGATTGGGGTGATGTGGCCACAGGACAAGGAACACCTGGCACCACCAAAGGCTGGAAGAGGCAGGAAAGATTCTTCTCTGAAGTCTTCAGAGAGAACATGGCTCTTATTTGGGACTTCTAGCCTCCAAAACTGTGACAATTAAATTCCATTGTTTTAACTCTTCAGTTTGTGGTACTCTGTTATGGCAGCCTTAGGAAACTAACACAGTATTCTATTGATGAGGAAAATGAGGTGACAGCTGACCATCGTATGAATGGAAATGAAATGTTCAGTGCTGGGCATGGAGCAGGCATTCAGTAAATGCTTGTTGAACTAAACTGAACAAAATGCTCATAAAGGGGAAGAATGTGTTTCTTAGGATAACTTCTTGATTTATTTTCTTTAGACTCTGGGCATGTGGGCATCTCCTAATATGCATAGTTGCTCATGGTATTTGAGTCGTCTATTCATGGAACTGTGGAAGGGTCAGCATTCATTTTTGGACAATTCTAATAACTCCTTAAAAGTTAGTCACTAATGAGGTCCCTGCAGGGACCTAGATTTATAATTCTAAAATGTCCCTGGCCTTTTCTTCCTTCCTTCCTTCTTCCTTCCTTCTTCCTTCCTTCTTCCTTCCTTCCTTCCTTCCTTCCTCCCTCCCTCCCTCCCTCCTTCCTTCCTTCTTTTTTTGCTCCTCCTGGCCCCTCAGGAGAACTCCAGTTCTATTTTTAGGCATCTAGGCAGGTGGATAACAATGCAATTTATATACAAAGGTTATTTAAGAGCTCTTCACAGCATTAAATGTGAACACCCTTGCTAGTGCTTGTCCTGTTAAGTCACAGCTCAGTCAATCACCACCACATGCCTCAGTTGGCCTTATCTGTAAAATGGAGCTCACACTTCCTTTTCATAAGTTAGCAGCAGTAAGAGAATAAAGTGAATTACCTGATCAACTCTCATAAGCTCAGCTGCTCCTCTGGTCACTTTTGAAAGTCCCAAATCATTTCTGAATCCTGCAGATTGAGTCTTTGGATCAACATCACACAGAGGAGAGTTGTGTTTATCAATGGCCAGAGATGTAAAATAAATGATCTTCTGAGCTTTACGTGGGTTGTTAAGAGCCCGGAATTAGCCCCAAGACACTAGCTTTCTTTGTTCTTGCCTACTTCTTCACACTTAGGACTATAGGAACGATTTTCAAAGACTAACTAAAATCGCAGTGAAAATTTCCGGTCAATCATAAATTGATTTTCTTGCTTAGGTAGGACACTCTAAAAGATTCCATTGGAGGATGCAGACATAGGGTTTCTATAACTGAAGGGGCTCAAGGAGGATCTGTGAATACCCCTTAAGGTGCCAAGAGAGCCTACAGAGCTTGCTTTGGGAGTTGGGTCCTCTTCAATGACACATGGCCTGATGTTCCTCCGTCTCTTACCCCCTAAAGAAGTAGCAGGTTATTCTTATTAAGAGATAGTTGTCAGTGAGGGTGCTTTGGCTGCAGCCTAACTCCAGATGGCTTAAAATTACAGGCAATTTATTATCTATTTGCTCACATAACTCAACGTCTATACATAGGGCTCCCTTCAGGTAAGGCTTGATCCAGTGGCTTACAGAATGTCACCAAGCATGTCTTTCGTTCTGCCTCTCCGTTCTAACTCCTATAGTATTGGCATCATCTCCAGAGTCTACCCAGTGGTCCTATGGCTGCTCTGGATTCTGCTACTTTTAGTACATCTCATATCTTCATGCCACACCATTTAGGGGAGGAAAAAATAGATCTTCTGGTATCTCTCTCTTTTTTTTTTTTTTCTTTTTTTCTGGTATCTCTTACATGAGTCCTGGTGTAGGGCTAGCCAACTGGAGGATGAGAGGTCATGTGGAGGAGAACTGAGGCTCCTCAGATGACAGTCAGTCCCCACTACCAAATATTGAGTGAGACCATCTTGATCTTGTAGCCCAGCCCAGCTAAACTTCTAGCAACCCAGGAGTATCGCTTGCTGGTCCCACCAATATGTAGAAAGACAGCATCTCTGATGCAACTTAAACTTAGATTAAAGAAGGTTGGCCATTGTATTTATACTTGGAAAATAACAACTACTAACTCATATAGAACATTTTTAATGTACCAGGCACTATGCTACCTTTACATAGCATTTCTCCCTACAACAGTCCTGTGACATAGGTACTGTATATTAGCTCCTTTTTATAGATGATGAAACTGAGGCGCTGAGAGATGAACTGACTTGTTCAGAGTCATACAGCTTGTAAGAGCCCCCGTTGCACAACCCTGGGGAAATGGAAGGGAAATCATTCACGTGGACTGCAGCGCTGGAATTTTCCTTCGGGGGCACAATTCACATTGCATTCTATGTGTATATGCTGTCCAACCTTGTGCTTTTTTACTCATTATTCTGTACTGTACTGACTCCAACTGCCCGTTCTGGATGCACAAATTAGGCCAACAGAACCTTTGAGAGACGAAGGATACAAAATAGCGTGACATTAGCCATCAGTGCCGTGCTGGGGATCTGGAGTCTTGGAAGTCATCCACAGCCAGGGAACTTAGCAAGGGGGTGGGAACCAGTTGGCAAGCATTAGATGGAACCCTGAAGCTGCAGCTGGGGACCCAGGTAAGACTATGTGTCAATCTAGGCTGGTATGCAGAGACTAGAAAGGCAGAAACTTTAGAAGGCAAAAAGAAGGGAAGTGGTCAAGACTGGGTGGCTGGTTAGAAGCTAGAAAATACACTGATAGAGGCAGACAGCAAAAGTCCCTGTGCCTTTGCTGCAAACTCGGGCACTTTCTCTCCCAGACTGGTTTGGTGGGTGCCAGTCCCAGGAGTATCCATCATCGGGAGCAACAAAGAGGGTGAACTTGAGAGGTACCACTGACATAAAGAAAGCAAGTACCCAAAGCCAGGAAATGTATACTTATAGCTAGGTATGAAGATGTGTTTCCCCCCCACCCTCCTCTCTTTCTCTGTCTCTCTGTCTCTGTCTCTCTGTCAGTTTCTTAGTCCAGGCCCTGAACCTTGGCAATAATAGGAATCCATATTTGCACCTCATTGGAGGAACATGCCAGAGACTTGAATGCCTTCCATCCAGGTTACTAGTCCACAGGATCAGCACGATCTCAGGAACTTGCACCACAGGGCAAGTTTGAACAGGGGTCTACTCTTTATAAAGCTGTTTGGGAGGCTTATTAGCATGTTTGAGGTTCTGCCAAAGGTTTGTAATAAAAACACAATGGAAGGACACAAGAAGTTTTAGGGAGATTATTTTCTATAACAAAACACTCTTCTAAACAGACCCCACTGGTTTATATTCCATTCCAGGACTCGATTCCCTCTTGCAAGTGCAAAGGTCTCTATGCCATGTTCTACTGAGTCAGGTAAGAAGATAACTGTCAACTCCACATTCTTAGGTGCAGGTAACTTAGATTTTTTTTGGCTGACAACTCGAATAATGCATGCTCATTATTAAAAATAATCGGATGTGGCCAGGTGGGGCAAGGCCCCCAACGGTAACCAGAGCTCTCACCCTTGGTCCACTCTGAGGCTGCATTCAGTGTTTAAATGCAATGCTAGGAGACCAGTTCCAGTCTGCTATACATGATGGAGCGATAAAGTTTTACTGAAGATTTTTTGGAGAAGGTGTGGAAGAAGAGTGACATTGCATACCACGTGGCAAACATCACAGCAATTCCCTTTAAACATCTATGTTCCACTGGAATTTCCTCTCTAAATATCAGCCTCCTGGGACTTCCCTGGTGTTCCAGTGAGCAAGACTCCGAGCTGTGGTGCTTCAAGGACAAAGGACGACCCTGCCTGAAAAGGTTTCAGCGTCACACCCCCTACTGGACTCTTAATCACCCTCCCTACCATGTTTCCATGGTTACGAAATTCCTGAGCCCACCTGGGCAATGGGACCTGTCCCAAATAAGGAAAGGCATCTGCCCTGTCCCAATCCCACTCTATAGAAGGAAGGTATATGTGCCTCGACCAATCAGTAAATGAAATTTTCACCTCGGACCATTCTTTTGTTCTCTGGCTATAAAAACTGACTAATAGCACATGTTTGGAATAGGAAGTCAGCCCACTGTTCTGGGAGCAGCCCTTCCCTCTAATAAATTCTATCTTCTTTACATTCTGCCTTGTGTCTGGAAATTCTTTTCCAACCCGCATTTGGACCACGACACGCGCTCCCAATGCAGGGGGCCCGGGTTCGATCCCTGGTCAGGGAACTAGATCCTGCACATGTGACGCAACTAAGTCCACATGCCACAACTAAGAAGCCCACATGCCGCAACTGAAGATGCCATGTGCCGCAACTAAGATCTGGTGCAGCCAAAAAAAAAAAAAAAAAAAAATCAGGCTCCTGTCCCCCATCCCCTTCTCCTTCCCTGTCTCTGTCTTTGTTCCCCATCAAAACATAAATTCCCCTCAATGGTCTGGAAGAACTCAGTTCTGGCTCTCAACTTGCCTATCCCACTCAAAAAGAGAAAAAGCTCAGTAGATGGCTGATTGTACTCTGACCCTTTTGAAAAAGAAAGCAGCTCAATATCCAATTATTTGTCAAGAATGGCTGGGAATGGGCACTGGAGCTAGCTTTCTCAGGCTTGAGAGACCTAACTGCGTGTTTTTCTTCTCAGTTGCACATTCAATGAAATCACGGTGGCAGCTTGAAACGGGCTGTGGTTGTAGCATTTACAGCACAGAAATTGGCGAACACTGTAAAGCACCACCTCCCCCCCGCCCCAGAAGCTAGTTCTTAAGCATTTACCAGCATACAGCTGGACCCACTCTACAAGATATATCTAAAAGTTTTTACCAAACAAAATTAGGTCTTGTTCTGTGGAAGGCAGTGCCAGGAGGTGGGGTTAGGGTGGGAGATAATTTTTGACGTCAAGAAAATAAAAGATTTCTCCATATAGTGACATGTATAATATATATTGTTAAAGAGGAAAACCACTGGCCCCAAATGGCATCACTTGTGCTAGTGCCCATGGTACCAAACCTAGATTTCATACCTAATCTAATTGCAGTTTTGACCTTCACCAGAAATGCAATCTTAATTAACCAGCTTGGAATTTTCTGGTCAGCACCAATGTGGTAATCTGTCATGTGGGTCCTCTCCATTCCCCCCACCCTCACTCCTGCACCAGTGGATGGGGAGGAGATCTGCATGATAATATCCCTGCCTGTTACCTCCCTCCAAAAAGATATCCTGGCCTGAAAATAACCCTTATTTTCTTCTGCTAAGAGCTCCCTTGCCCCACCCTTCTTCCTATAAAAACGTTACATTTTGTACAACCCCTAGGAGTGCCCTTCTAGTTGCTAAATAAAACGCTGCCTGATTCCTGAATTGCTGAAACCAGCCAATTAGATCTTCAAATTTACTAGGTTGAATTTTAGTTTTTCAACAATATAGAAAGTTTAACTGCCATTGCTTTCCCCTCTCACAGCATGCATTCTCCCCAGATAACCACTGTTAAGTTCTGTATATACTTCCCTCATTTTTTTCCCAAGCATCCACAATACTCTTGTAATTTGTATGGGATTATGCTCTACTTCCTGTTGCTGTCTTACTTTTTTTTTTAATCTAACAAGGTATCTTGGACATTTTTCTCTGTGTGCATAGAGTTAATTTTTAAAAGTGGATGCATAGTATTCAATTGTGTGGCTCTAGATATGGAAAGTAATGGGAAGGGCGTTTGAAGGGGAAATTAAGCATCTGGTCTTGGCCCAGTTTACAGTTGAGAATTATCCACTGCATGGGCTCTCCCTGTGCGTGGCCTTTAAGGCAGGGTTTCTCAGCTTTGGCACTACTGACATTTGGGCCAGTTAATTCTCTATGATGGGGGTGCTGGCCTGTGCAACAGCCGGAGTTAGTACCACCCTCATGTCCAAAGGTGCAAGCCCGGGCTCCAGTTATAACTACAGCACAACACACAACTCCAAAACTGCGTGCCTGTCAACAGCGACAGCAATGATCTTACTCATGAATCTGCAGTATGGGGACAGGATGGCTTGTTTGTGCCACTGAGGTGGGTCTCAGGCAGGCGACTGGAATCACCCGAAGGCTTGCTCACACCTGCACGGGGGCAGAAGGGAGCTGAGCTCCCTGAGCCTCTCTCTGTGTCTCTGTGTTTTCCCACCTGGTCTCTCCAGTATGGCAGCTTCCGGGTAGCTGGACTTCTTACCTGGTGGCTCAGGGCTGCAAAGCTGTGTGTTCTGAGGGGAGAGGGCCAGGCGGGAGCTGATCACCTTTTCTGTGCTCGTCTCGGGAGTCACTCAGCACTGCTTCCACCTGCATTGTAATTGTTACAAGTGAGATGTTTCCAGGGGTGAAGGATTAGACTCTTCCTTTTGTGGCAGGAGTGTCAAAAACCTGCAGACTTGTTTTAAAACCATCTCAGGGAAGGAGTAATTACCAGAACCCAGACATGGCCGCTATGTAGAGAGGGCTACCTGACCAAAGCTGTGGCCCCTGGGAGAGGAATATCCCTCAGTCTTCTGCTGAGAGGGAGGTGGGGAACTAATAAGCAGGCCCCCTTCCCACCACCTGCTGGTGTCCCAGTTGGCTGAGCCCGACTGAGCCAGAGGGCAAGGGAGCTAGTGGATGCAGCCCATGCAGGCTCCCGGGCACATGGGAGGGGTGGGGAGTGCTTCTGAAGGGGTCAGCAGAAGACGCCCAGCACAGAATACACCCTAGCGGTCACTTTTCTTAGCGCTGTCTCCATCCCTTCTATAGCTCCTTCAGGCTGGACAATGTGCTATTCCATCCGGAAATGGCCGAGGTGCTTGCTGTCCTTGACTGGGAACTCGCTACCTCAGGTGACCCCCTTGCCGACGTGGCCTACAGCTGCCTGGCTCACTACCTGCCATCCAGCTTTCCCATTCAGCCAGGTAGGAACTGCCGCTGGGGGAGTAAGGGATGGAGCCAGCGCTATTCTCAAAGCATAGGACAAACTCAGCTAAGCCACTATTTCCCCATGTTTGTTATGGTTTTGCAATAAAAGATAACCAAGAACATTTAAGTAAACAGAAAGGCTGCTAAGTCCAAACGGTGATGAACAGGTCTGATTGCCTCTAGGCCTTTTCTAGTGGGCTGCTGAGTTCTCACTGCCTTCTGCTCCAGTGCCTGGGGATAGCTGGATTGATTCTGCCATTAAGAATTATCCATTCTAGGGACTTCCCTCGTGGTCCAGTGTTAAGAATCCACCTTACAAGGCAGGGGACGCGGGTTCGATCCCTGGTCAGGGGACTAAAATCCCACATGCCGTGGGGCAACTAAGCCCACATGCCACAACTACTGAGCTCATGCGCCTCAACTAGAGAGCCTGCGTGCCGCAAATTACAGAGCCCACATGCTCTGGAACCTGCATGCCACAACTACAGAGCCCACATGCTCTGGAGCCTGCGTGCCACAACTAGAGAAGAGAAAACCCGCATGACACAACTAGAGAGAGGCCCGCGTGCCGCAATGAAAGATCCCACATACCTCAACAAAGATCCTGCATGCTGCAACTAAGACCCGATGCAGCCAAAAATAAATAAATAAATAACAAATAAATCTTAAAAAAAAAAGAATTATCCATTCTATGGATAAAGAAGATGTGGTACATATATACAATGGAATACTACTCAGCCATAAAAAAGAATGAAATAATGCCATTTGCAGCAACATGGATGAACCTAGAGATTATCATACTAAGTGAAGTAAGTCAGAAAGAGAAAGACAGACATTATATGACATCACTTATATGTGGAATCTAAAATATGACACAAACGAACTTATTGATGAAACAAAACAGACTCACAGTCATAGAGAATGGACTTGTGGTTGTCAAGGGGGAGGGGTATGGGGGAGGGATTGATTGGGAGTTTGGGGTTAGCAGATGCAAACTACTATATATAGGATGGATAAACAACAAGGTCCTACTGTGTAGCACAGGGAACTATATTCAATATCCGGTGATACAGCGAAGGAAAACATAAACAAGACAAAAAGACATCCCTCAGAATGGCAGAAAACATTTGCAAATGAAGCAACTGACAAAGGATTAATCTCCAAAATTTACAAGCAGCTCATGCAGCTCCATATCAAAAAGACAAACAACTCAATCCAAAAATGGGCAGAAGACCTAAATAGACATTTCTCCAAAGAAGATATACAGATTGCCAACAAACACATGAAAGAATGCTCAACATCATTAATCATTAGAGTAATGCAAATCAAAACTACAAGGAGGTATCACCTCACACTAGTCAGAATGGCCATCATCAAAAAATCTACAAACAATAAATGCTGGAGAGGGTGTGGAGAAAAGGGAACCCTCTTGCACTGTTGGTGGGAATGTAAATTGATACAGCCACTATGGAGAACAGTATGGAAGTTCCTTAAAAAATTAAAAATAGAACTACCATACAACCCAGCAATCCCACTACTGGGCATATACCCTGAGAAAACTATAATTCAAAAAGAGTCATGTGGGCTTCGCTGGTGGCACAGTGGTTGACAGTCCGCCTGCCGATGCAGGGGACACGGGTTCATGCCCTGGTCCGGGAGAATCCCACATGCCACGGAGTGGCTGGGCCCGTGAGCCATGGCCGCTGAGCCTGAGCGTTCAGAGCCTGTGCTCTGCAATGGGGGAGGCCACAACAGTGAGAGGCCCGCGTACTGCAAAAAAAAAAAAAAAAAAATCAGATACCTGGGAGAGGCTGGGGTTCCAGCATCCAGTCCTGTACCACCCTCCTCCCCTACATGTCCTAAAAACGTTGTTCTTCTGTGACCCCCTCAAAGGTTGGAAGCCCACACAAAAGAAAGCTCTTGCTGGGAATGGCAATTCAAATCAGTTGTATTGATTTCACAAAGATGAAGCAAACCGTTGAGACCAAACAAATATTTCACAAGACACTGTACAAAGAACAGAAGTGGTCCAGTGTGTTTGGATTACTGAGCAAACCTGAGATTCACACCCTTCTGAGTTGAGACCGTGTTTTTTTTTTTTCTTTGAAAAGAAAATGCTCCTCTCTAAGGGCTCAGGTATAGTATATAGTACTCCAGTCCCATCCTGCAGAGAAGTTTGACCATACGTGTCAGAAGTCTTACACGGTGCCATAGTATTCACGTGGCTGTTCCACTCACAGGACTTGGTCACAAGGAGTAATTAGAGTTGATACTAGGAGGCTCACCACAGCCGTGATTATAATATGTCGGAAACAACCTATAAGGACAACAATCGGAGCCTAGTCTAGATAACTGTGATATGGGCATGCAGTGAAATTCCAAAACAATGCTATAGAAATCTATTTCTTTCTTTCTTATTCTTTTTTTTTTTGGCTGCGCCACGTGGCATACAGGGATCTTAGTTCCCCGACCAGGGATGGAACCTGTGCCCCTTGCAGTGGAAGCGTAGAGTCCTAACCACTGGACCGCCAGGGAATTCCCTAGAAATCTATTTCTTAATATATAGAGAGATGCTCTTAAATGAAAAAAAAAAAAAAAAACAGCAGGCTACAAAGCATTATATAGAGTATGACTCCATTTTTGGTAAAAAGTGCAGATGTATGTATATGCATGTACAAACAGTATAGAAGGGTATCCACCAAATATTAAGTGTAAGTGACTAGATGATGGGATACCGGGTGTTTGTATTTTCTTTTTTTGTCTGCAAATGTGTACTATTTCTGCCATGAGATATATTATTTGTGTCATAACTATTTTTAGTTAAAAAAGCGGAGGGAGAAGGATCCCTTATAACCTTTTCTGATCACTTGTGGCTTTCAAAGACTGTAGAATCCCCGTTGCAATAATGGTTGGCAACAAGGGGGCTCTGGCAGCCAGACTTTGCTCCCGAGGGCGCCCTCTTGGCCTGTGAGGCGCCCACAGTCACTGCCTAGTTTGCAGAGTAGCCCCGGGCCAGAGGCGGCTCAGATCAAGCACTGTCCCTGCCTGGCAGCGGAGCCTGCCCAGAAGGGGTTGGATGGCTGGAGTAAAGGGGTTCCCGGAAGTAATTTGTGCAGCCACCACGTTGACTAGCTCCGCAGTGCCCACGAACTTTGTCTGCATTTGACTCTTCTCCCTGGAAGTTTCCAGTGGCTGGAGAGCTGGCAAAGTGACAAATGCTGCATGGTCCCGCTTCTGCCCCTCTTCCCCTCCAGCCCTCTCCTGTGTGCTTCCAGCCACCTCCTCTGCAGGGCACAGCCCCGAGCCTCCCATCCTGTCTCCTGTGTCCACAGGCAAAGTCCCGAGTGGCCTTTGGGAAGCCCCTGGTAGAGGAGGGCACGGTCTTGGCCGACACCGCCCAGTCCCGCGTGGAGATCGAGCAGGCCCGGCTGCTGGTGCTGAAAGCTGCCCACCTCCTGGACGTGGCGGGAAGGAGGTAGCAGGCCGAGGGGCCTCACAGAGGACAGGTCCTGAGGTCACGGTGAGGGACTGAATCTGTAGACTCGGACTCTTCCCTCCCCATTCAGCAAACCACAGAGAAAGCGCTTGGCTCCTTGACATAAATAACTTTGACAAACTCTCCTTGGGACTGCTTGGGCAGCTTTTCAAAAATGGAAAAGGTACAATAAAAAAGGATGGAACTGGGCTTCCCTGGTGGCACAGTGGTTGAGAGTCCGCCTGCCGATGCAGGGGACACGGGTTCGTGCCCTGGTCCAGGAAGATCCCACATGCCGCGGAGCGGCTGGGCCGCTGAGCCACGGCCGCTGAGCCTGCACGTCCAGAGCCTGTGCTCCGCAATGGGAGAGGCCACAACAGTGAGAGGTCCGTGTACCGCAAAAAAAAAAAGACTGAACTTTCTGTTTTATTGACCCGATGAATTTCAGGGTCCAAGACAGCGGGCCTGACAGGGCCACACGGCCCCCGGCCTCAGCTACAGCCCCGCCTGGACTTCCAGGCATCAGGCAAGCTAAGAGTAAACAAGGGAATTAGCCAAAAGAGAAGCTCTACTTTCGGGTGTGACTTTATTCCTTAAAAGGCTCTTCTGAGGGCCTCTATCTCCAAGCACGATGCCACGCTGACCCCTGCCTCCTCCAGCTCTCCACGGGCCCTCCACCCTTTAGCCGAGAGCCTCGGTACGGGTGGGGGTGACCCAGACTCAAGTTCCCAGTTTCTTGGTTCTCTAGTGCCAGCATTGAGGGCTATAAGGGACTTCACTCAAATGCCCACACTCAGGGTAGATCCTTGCAGCTCAATTCCCCAGAGTCCTGGCTGGCCTTGGTCCAATGTCCAGTTGGAAACAGAGTGGCCATGACCCTGAACAAAGCACAAGCCAGACTACACACCCACTCACACTACACAACATCCTGAGTCATCCTCCTAGTCACCACCGCCTCCCCCTCCACCCTCCTTGGTGCTGGATACACACTGTACACGAGGCAGGGCTGCCTCCTGGAGCTTGCGGTCCAGCGGGACCTCAGGTTCTGTTCTGCGCTGTAGTTTCTACTCCTCCCTGTGAAACCGATCATTCTTCCAAGCGTTCGGCCCTCGGGTCTGCCCTCCTAACCACACTCCCTCTTCCTTGCAGGCTGCAGGTTTGGATATTGCCATGATTTAAATGGTGGCCCCATCCATGGCCTGCTGAGTGATTGATCATTCTATTCTGGTGAGCACAGACAGCGGATTGGTGGTTCCGTTGAATCATTTACAACAGATGCAAAACTCCCTCTCCTTCAGCTGCCCTTCGCGCACACTCACCACGCGTGACTTTCCTTTTCCTCCTCAGAACAATGCTATGAGGGGTCCTATTCCCTCCTCTATTTTGAATATGTGGAAACAGAAGCTTAGAAAAGTGAAGTGACTTGTCCAAGGTCACTCAGCTTGCAAGGAGCTGAACTCAGATTTGGGGAACCTAGGTCCTTCTTTGAGCAGGCCCAGCCTCCTAACTATGCAGGGTTGCCTCCTTCCCAAATCTCAATCCCTGGCCCCAACAGAGGGATTTCCCGATGGCAGAAGTCACCTAGCAGAGCAGACCTGGGAGTCTGGCATCCCTGGGATGGCAAGTGCGGGCCCACCTGAAGTCTTCCAGAACATCGTTATCACACAGGTGTCAGGGGACATGCCTGGGAACGTGGCTGTTACGAGCTCTTCTGAGATCTTAGGAGCAGGCACTTGTTTCTGGGGTGCTCAGGGATGAGGGCTCACCCAGGGCTTCCCCCTTCCTGCACTGTGTCTTCCAGGCCTTCAGAACAGCAGGGCTGAGCAACAACTACCTACTGGCTCAGTTCTTCGCCTGGGCCTGAGCCCTGCACTTTGCCCTGATGAGGTGCACAGGGCGGCAGTGGCCAAGACGGAGCTGAAGCGCTGCATTTAGACCCACAGGACTGCAGGAGCCCAGTCGTCCCTGCAGGGCCTGCAGGGCCTAAAACTTTAAATGATGTGCTTTGAAAGTCCTGATATGTGTGATTCTTGCACCCTGCCTGGCAGGTCTGTCCTGGGACCCTTACTGTGAACTCAGCCTTGGTGGGTCCCCACAGAAGACACTTCTGTGAGAAGCCTGGAGTTGCCTGTTTCAGGCAAGGAGGGAGGGGATTAGCCAAGAGCTGAGTGGGTTTCAGGACAGAGGGTGGAGAGCTGGTCTTCAGTCCAGGCGCCCGGTTGGGCAGCCAGGCCCCCTTCTCTCTGGCTGTGGCGGTAAAGGCTGTGGGACTCTGCACGAACGTTAGGAGTCCTGCTGGGGTGGGGTGTCCATGCTCGCTCCCAACATGGGGCCTCCTGCTCCGCGCCTCCGCACCCCCGCTCCCAGCTGATGGCTGCAGCCTACAGACCCAGGGCGGGAGTGCTCCTGGGAAAAAGGAATGAAACCCCAATCATGAAGCCACTGCCATCTGATATTCTTCCTTTGAATGTACAAAACACAGAACACTGACATCTATTTTGCAAAGGAACTCTGGGAACACAAAAGAACAAGAAAATATACCTCAGAGATGTCACGAATGTTCAATGTCACACAAAAAGAATGGAGAATAAAGGCTCACACTTCAGCCCCTGTCTCAGTACATCAGTTGCCTCCTAGTACCTGAGTTTACTTGGGATTCTGCCCAGTGCGTTGGCCCACTTGTATGCATGGGGGGCACAGACGTGGTGACCCCTGGTAGGTCCCGAATCGGCTGCCTCACTGCTGCTCATGTAAAGGTCAGCAAAGGACCACGGCTTTCTGGTGTGTGAGGGCCACTCCTCCATCTGCTCTATAGTTAGAATGTTCTGGGGGGAGGGGAGGTGGTGGGCAATATGTCATTACAATTCAGAGAGCAGTATTCTTCCCTCGGAGAAAGGTGGACATGCTTGCTCACCTGAGGTCCGAGCTCTTCAAGGAATGGGTGTCCCATGAACCCAGGTGGCAGGCAGAGATAAGCCACTGGCTGTTAGGACCTGGACTGCTAATCTCATGATCTGGGATGATGTAGCAAAGAGCTGCCCATTTCAGGTCAGACCAGATGGGCAGGGACCCTCATCCCCTTGGCTGCTGCATTGCAGGCTTGACCTCTTTGAGGGAACTGCTTTACTGGAGAGAGCGCCCACCTGCTGCAGCCAGGACAATGGGCCTTCAGGGTACCGGGGAGTCATGGGGGTGTTGTGAAAGGGCTTCCCAGACATTCTTGCCCCAGTGGTCTGGGGAGACAGGTCCTACTGCTTGTTGCTCACAAAAGGTAAAGTTAAATTCAAACCCCCAAACGAATTGCTGTCACAACACCAGCCGCACTGGCAAACAACCTTTTGCAAACTCTAGCAGGGTTCTAGCAGCCTAACCTCCTGTTTCAAGCCTTAGGAAGGAGGAAGATGCTTTGAAAAAGGAAGTGCTTTGGCCGGTGGCCCAGTGTATCACGTGGCCCTAGAATTTCTCTCATGGCCTCTGAGGTTAACTTTGCTTGTTAAGTAGTACAGCTGCAGGGATGAAAATAGAAGCAGTGCTGTGGGGCGACTCCATGTGTCCCTCAGATACTGTGCTGCAAAGTGGGGAGGCCCGAGGGTGGGACAGTGAACACTGCCTGAAGGATGCGAGTCACAGAGATGTGGCCTCCAGCAGCCCCTCAACCAGGGTCTCCCATTCTGTGAAATAATTCCACTCATTGCTGGCAGTTGCACCCCACCTCTGGGCCTGGTACTGGTCTAGGCCTTGGGGAATGAGCAGGAAAACAAACAGGTCAAGCTGCCATTATCAAAGGGCCCATATCTCAAGTAGGGGATGGTGGTGAGAGTCCGAGACCATGGTGGGTGATGAGGGTGCTGTGGTGGGTGATGTGGGTGCTGTGGTGGGTGATGAGGGTGCCGTGGTGGGTGATGAGGGTGCCGTGGTGGGTGATGTGGGTATGTGGTGGGTGATGAAGGTGCCGTGGTGGGTGATGAGGGTGCTGTGGTGGGTGATGTGGGTATGTGGTGGGTGATGAGGGTGCTGTGGTGGGTGATGAGGGTGCTGTGGTGGGTGATGA